>NC_055999.1:119182542-119482542 GCF_018446385.1 Zingiber officinale
TGTAACTATACAAATTTACACTTTACAGATGTGCTCCTGAGAATACAATTAAATGGTAGCAAAAACTAGTTTGATCATAATTACATGAATCAATAAATATCAACTCATGAATTATTCAGCCAAATGAAACAATGATCTTGGCTTCTTTTGAACATTGTGCTTCTGCTGAAGAATTCCTCCAATGATTTGTAGGTAGAAAGTAGAATTAAAGAAAGAAAAATCATGATATATCTTCCTAATGTTAGTAGAAGACATTTTGGATTAACCGCACTGAAACCCAGAAATTTACTTTGTGGCATCATTGAACTCAAAGAGAGTGAAAAGAAGCAAAGAACTCTGTTCTTCCTCTAGTGCTCCTATTAGAGCCCAGCTTTATCTGTGAAGATGTGTCTGCCCTCACATTGCATCTCTGTCCTGCAGCCTTGTGCAATGTCAGAGGTGAAAGTAATCAGAAATTATGCCGCAAGAGTCTCTCACCACGGATCATCATAGAACTTGTTCATCTAGCCATGTTCATCTGCATGGATCAGTGATTGGCCTGTTGATCTCTGAACAACTTCCAGTCCCACCTCACATGCCTCAAGCTTGTTCCTTCCTGTTACAGAATAGGAAATGCCAACTCGATCGACTTGATCTCTGACACATTAGGAGAGCTTGAGAAAGGGAGGAGGAATGGTTTACTTACTGTCAATCGACAAAGATCATCCAAGTACAACGAACGATCACATGGTTGATTTTCTACAACTCCCAGCTCGCGGAAAGCTCCGTTCTTTGTTGGAAGAACTGCATCAGGAATTGTTTTTTTAATAGAGTGGAACCTTTGTCTGGTGATCGAGCGGCAGCACGTCAGAACACGTCGCCGGCCGTCGAGCTCTGTGGGAGTGCTGCTGCTGCGATGTGTTAGGCTCTGAAACGGCCTCCTTTTCCTGTTAAAAATTGAATTTTGGAAAAGATGGAGATTAGATGGATAAGATTGTTTAAACCGCGATGAAAAATAGGGAAGAAATTGAGGAAAAAGTATGTTTGATTGATTATGGAAGTGAAGGCACGTCACATGGATGCTGTGCAGCAGTACGGACATGGAGGACCACAGGCTAAGCTGCGCATCTGATCCGGATTGGTAGAGAGAGAGAGAGAGTGCTGGGGGTTGGCCAAACGGGGCAGATATTCGATTCGTCGATTCCTTTGCGCGCTAACGTATGCCGGTCGCCGGAGGGCGGGGAGGGGGGCGACCGCTAACGTTCGCCTGGCTTGACGATCAAGATGAACTGGCGCAGATTAGCCAAGCCGTGAGAGCGGCGGAGCGCTAATGTACCCCGCACACCGGAGAAGAAGTACGGAGTAGATCGGAAACATCAAACAGAATCTTGGGAAAAAGTTTCTTCATTTTTGGGGATTTTTTTGTGTGCTAGTTTATTTTTGGGGAAGCATGGCGGTCCCGATCCTGACGCCGGTGGCGCCGGGTCAATTCCGCCCGTTTCGACGCGGAGCCGTAGCGATCTTTCTTCTGCCCGAAGACGGAGACGGTCTTGCTGGAGCCCCGGAGCGAGCCGACGGGGAGGACGTTTAGTACCGGCGCTACTCGGACGTTGGCGGAATAAGACCTATCGACGCCTCGCGGTCGCGGCCTCGGGCCTCCAGTGAAGCTCCCAGGGCTGCTCGAGCTTCGCTCCAGGCCTTGGAACACGATCTTGCCCGACGGGCTCATCCGCGGGCTGTCCACCGACACTCCCCGTGGCGGTTGCGCTGGCGGATCGGCAGTCCGCCGATTAGGGCCTAGGGCGTCTCTCGAAGACGCCAGCATGGCGGGGCGCCGTCGCGCGAGGCGGACCCGAGGAGGGATGGGGCCGGGCTTGTCGGACTCGATGGAGAGCCTGGCGAGGTTCTCGTGGTCGGGGCCCGAGGAGGAAGAAGAAGAGTGGGAGAGACGGGTGGCGACCGGCGTCGAGTCGTGATCCGAGTCGCGGAGGAGAGGGAGACTCATCGACTCGACGATGGAGGCGTTCTTGGGTTGCCGGTGGAGGAGCAAATGCTTGATGACGGACCTAGGGATAACGCTCCTCGGAACGGCGGCGTCCACCGGTCCGCCATGCAACACTTGGACACCGGCGGACTTCGCCGCGCGCGCTCGCTTGAGGCCGAGAAGCTCGCGCCAGCCAGCGGAGCACCGTGGCGCACGGGGAGAGAACGCGTACGGATCTATCTCTGCCTTCGGGAGCGGATCCGCCAAACCGACCTCCACGGCCGAGCGGGCCTCCGCCGATCGCGGAGCCGCGAGCTGGAGAGGAACCAACTTGCCCTCGGAGAAGAGCTCGTCGGCAGGGAGCATGGAGACGGGGTCGTCTTGGAGGTGGAACTCGAAGTCCTCGGCCGAGGAGTCGGGGCCGTCCTGATCGGCTGGGGCCATGGCGGCGGAAGGGTCGGCAGCGGCATCGTGGCTGAAGGAGATCCTAGGACCTAATATCCAGGAATGCGTCTCCGTCCTAGCCGCCGGCGGCGGCGGCGACGGCGATGGTGAGAAGGCGACGCTGTTTACCAGAGCGGAAGCCATGCATGGGAGGAGAGAAATAGCAGCAGGAGAAGAAGCATGCGATGAAGGCGATGTGTGTGTTTGAGTGGATCAAGTTTCGTCTATTTATAGCCAGTCCTTTGTCTTCTATACCATGCAAAATTTTCATTTGATATTTCAACCCATTTAATTTATTTTGATTATTTTTTGTAAAAACAATTAGTTTGGCAATTGTGATCAAATAAGATTTGATCGATTAGATAAGCGACTGAGCTTATTAGGCCAGAGTTCTTCTGGCTTTTGGCATAGCAAGCCACAGTGGGCGAACATGGGAACCTAAAAGAAAAAGAGAGAAGGTGTTCTTCTAGCTTTTGGCATAGCAAGCCTCCCAGTGGGAGGTCCACACTATAAGCTATTAGCTTAGCAATGTAGAGTGTGGCTCATCATTCTAAGGAATTCATCTAAAAGTTTAATAATAAGAAAATCTTCTATCAATCTTTGAAACTTATAATATATTTTAATCTAAAAAATTCCAAATGATGACTCTTTACAATGGAGACTTGGAACAAGGTGGGAAAATTGTTTTAAATGAGATTTAGATTTCTAAGATCTTATTAAATGAGATTTATATTTCTCTTAGAATGAAAAATGTGTTTAACAATGAAACAAAATATGCAAAGACTTTAAAAATTTATCACCTTACAATACTAAGAAAATCTTCAAGAATATCAAAAATTGATAGGTCATTTTCAATTCTCGAATAGCATGTTAATCTTTGAATTTCTGAGTAGATTTCAAGTTTTCCTCGAGTGAGTTCATCCTTCCGAAGCACCATTATAAATGATTCGGTGATGAGGAGAGGTCTGCTCAGCAGAGGGTCAATGATACGGTGGAGGTCAAAGTCAAGACGGTCAACCTTACGTGAGCACCCAGCGGGCAGTTCACTTTCTCGATCGAGAGGAAGAATATCTGACCGGATATCAGTACAGCTCGGGGTGCATACCGAGCTTCTGACACTCAGGGGACAAGTATCGGCGAAATCTAGATGTCGAGCGGCCAATCCACTCGGACTTACCCAGTACCTCAGGGCCAGCAAGTGTGAAGTCGCCACCGAGCGAAGCCAGGACAAGCGGCTATGCATCATTCATTGCATTTTATTGTTGATTTTTGGGTTGCATTTCATTGATCATGCTTAGAAAAAAGCAAAAGGGTAACGAGTCTGGTGAGGGGTCATCTCAACCTCTACCCCATCCTCAACCTCCCACTGACTCTCGTTTCCCTACTTTTGCTCTTCAGTAAGTTTCCAGCAAAAATTCTTTCAAGCTTATTCCTCCTAGATATGTTGATAGATAATTTTTTTATAATTCATGCTCATCTATTGTGAGCAAAGTGTCAATGTAAGGTCAGTTTCTGAGTTCTACAACAATATGTACACAGCTGATGGGTATCAAACTCGAATTCATGCTCCTTTGATATTCTTTAGACCTTTTTGGGATGTCATTCATCGAATTGCGACCTTGTATTATATCCCTTGTTGCCTGAATTGTTGCCCCCACCTTTTAAGCATATCACTATATCTTTCATGCATGAGTATTTCTTTGGTCGACCTCATCTAGATGGACTAAATTCAAACCTTAATACCCTCTCTACTCTTGAAATCTTGGCCATTGACAATGCATTGTTCAAAGTAATCATTAATTGTCCTTTATCTATTGTCTCTTGTGTCGTAGCTGTTATCCGACCACCTCATCTATTTATGTTATACGCCCTTTGACATACTTTTGATGTTAATATCATGTTGAACATCTTTCATTGTATCACCCATTTCATTCAGCCTGTGCATGACACGGTCCATATGCTTTTTGGCAGCATTATTATCGAGTGACTGTAATCAATGCAAATTGATGTCTCTCGAGAGAAATTGGAGCCTATGACTGCCAAGTACTCTAGAATATTAGTGCAGTCCTTCTCAAAATCTGGGATAGAAGTTGGTTCGGATTGTGTGTGATGGATTGACGAGCATGCACTAGGTGAGGGATCGAGGGCACAACCTAGAGAGGCAGGGCAGACACCAACTCTTGAGGCAGCTGATCTAGAGGAGCCTGTTGATGCACTTGATCATTATGATGGAGGTGGAGATCTTCTTGCACTCGAGGAGACCATGGACACTCATTTTGAGGAGGTGCACATGGATATAGCTGAGATACGCATAAAGGTTGCCACCATTGGGCGCCAATAGAGTGATATGCAGGCGAGTCTTGATTCTCTGACTACTCTAGTGTGCTCTTGGATGCCAGGTCATTCGTCTTAGCTTCCTCCTCTAGCGAGTGATGCTTCTTTTGTTGTAGATGCCCCTTTGAGTACAACTGCTACCGATCCTATTGGGATGACATTATTGACTTTTATGTTCCTCTATAACTTATGTAGATCACACCTTTTGTATAGATATGTTTATGACTTGTCTTTATCTGATTTGTACTTCAGACTATTTGCGTGTGATATATGATATGTCATCTTTATGGATTTATGTTATGACGAAGGTGTACTTTACCTTGTTATCGTATTGTTAGATTGGTTGCTTGTATGATATGTAGGGTGTACCCTATAGTTTCATTGGTTTAAGGGGAGTGTCTCTATTTTGCTTTTTTTGCAGTGCACCTATTGAGGGGGAGTTTCTTTTTTAGTTTGATATTTAGCAAAGAGGAAGAAATATAAGATTTAAGTTCATACTTACTTGTTATGAAGTTAACTCATGTTTGATATTGATATTACTGTTTATTATCACGTTGTTATTATGATATGCTAGAAATTAGTTTAAACTTAAATAAATTGTCAAATATCAAAAAGGATAAAATTGTTGGTATAATCATGCCTAGAAGTTCTATGTGTTGACAATTATTTAAATTTAGGTTAATATGTTGTATTTAACTCAAGTTATAAGTGTGTAGGATGGAAGAAGTCCAGAAAGGTCAATGATTATATTCTTGGCAAGAACAAGTTCTTGTATGACAGAGGACTGAAGGCAAGGCAAGAGAAGTCCAAGAAGGTCGAGGACCAAATTCTTGACATAAAGAAGTCCTTGTAGGTCGGAAGATGAGATGCAAGGTAAAAGAAGTCCAAGAAGATAGAGGATTGGATTCTTAGCATGAAGACCAGGAGATGAGGAAGCTCCATACACAAAGTCTAGAGAACAGGAGGTTCATTTGGCATGAGGTACTTTGAATCGATTGGATTAGAGATGAAAATCTTATTATAGGATTGGTGAGCTAAAACTTAAAACCCAGAAGCAAAAGAATGCATCAATCGATTGGGAAACTATCAATTGATCAGCCGATCGATTAAAAGCTTCTGTCACGAGAACAGATATCTCCTCAATTGATCAACCAATCGATTGAGAGTTTCTATCGCGAAAATAGAAAACTCCTCAATCGATCAACTGATCGATTGAGAGTTTTTTTCGTGAGAACAGAAAGCTCCCCAATTGATCAGTCGATCAATCGAGAGTTTCTATCACAAGAATAGAAAGCTCCCTAATCGATCAACCGATCGATTGAGAATTTATATTGCGAGAACAAAAGAAAGTTTCCTAATCTATTGGCTAATCGATTGAGAATGCTTCTTAACGAGAATAGAAGACTCCTAAATCGATTAAGTGATAAGATGGGTAATCAATTATGGCTCAATACCAATCAATTGGGATTCAAAATAGAATAATTTTAGCCGTCGATCTAGAGTTGGTAGCACTTAACAGGCATGTCAGACACACTGTAATTGATTGAGATCTTCACCAATCGATTGGAAGCAGTGAAAAGATGAGAAACGATTAGATTTCAAAGAGCTTAAAAGAGGAAATTCTACCCAATAAAAGATAACTGCTCCATTACCATTCTCCTATGAAGCTCTCATTCTTAATCCTCAAGCAATCAAGAAAAGAATGTTCAAGCAAATCACATTGTAATCTTTTCTTTCTTCTTCTTCTTGTTATATTATTTTAAGAGTTTCTTCAAAGCATTGTTGTAAAATGTTTCTCTATCTTCGATTTATTTTGAGAAGGAGAAGTTTCATAGAGGATGTTGTAATCATGGTGTGAATCTTTGGATTAGTCAATTTAAGAAGGTGAATACCAAGTAAACACAAGAAGTTAGCATCGCTTTTAAGTTTCTACTGCAAAGATCAAGAAATCGAAACGAGCTATTCACCCACTCTCTAGCTCAACCAATTCCAACAGATAATAATGTCCAAAGAGGGTCTTCCCCACCTTATATAGACAGAGAAGCCCAAGGGACACACCTCTTTAACACCTCATTAATACCTCATTAAAGGGTGTCATTATAATCATCGTGTCTTTTAATGTTAGTAACTGTTGTGTCTCTTCGCATGCTTGGAAGTTAGGAAGTCAAGAAGTTAGTAGCTTGACCAGTAGACAATTTGGGAAGTCGAGAGGTTAGGACTTAGGAGGTCAAAAACTCAACTTAACAATTCGAGAGGTCAAAATGGCTCAGAAAGTTTGTGGATCGATCGTCTCAGTCAATCGGAGACTGATGATATGCCATGTGGTGGTGATGCTAACCAAGTCTTGGATCATGCTACACATTCTTTTCATTGACTAAGTCTTGCCATATAACTTCTCCTCCTATCAATCATCAATACTAAAAACATCAATGCCCCTTAGGGTATAATGTGATGATAAGAGGCTTTACATTTCTCTTAAATAGCAAGGGTTCAATTTCCATGCACTTACAACAATCAAATTTTTTATAATGTATGAGTGTCACGTCAAAGGTTACTATATTTTTGAATTTACTTGATAGGTGGAGTGTAAGGTAGACCGTTTATTTAGTCGGATGGTAAAATATTGATATTTATTATAAAAAAAAATACAAATTAGATTCAACATCGGGACCTACAATGGCTATGCATTAAGATTGTCACTTGGATGACAATTTGGGCTAAGGTGGAGTCGAATGTTTGATCGTTCGAAGTGGAGCCTAATCGCAAAAGTTGAAAATAGTAGAGGTATTTAACAATTGCAAAAGTTCAAGGGCATTTTACAAAATAAAATAAATTCGTGGGTGTAGATGGAATTTCCCTCTGAAAATATCAACAAACTCTTGAATATTTAAGGTAATGGCATAAACGGCCCCCGTGCCCCTCTTTTGTCTGATGCCCTCTCGAGCCATACACTTTGCGAGAACCTAGTTGCCGTCGACGAGATCGCTGCTGCTGTCGCCAGGTTCAGGCCATATCGCCGCCGATTTCCCCGTCTCGCGCGATCAACACTTCCGCGAAACTAAAGTGCCAGTGAGCTCTGGTTGATTTCCCCGCCTCGCACTTCTATTTTTTTGTTCCACTTTTCTTGTTCTCGAGTAATTCCTTTTGAATTCGGTTTCGCGTATCACCGTTATACTTCTTGTTATTCCTAGGTTGATTTTACTGTCAAATAATTTAAATCAAATTGAATTTTCTCCTACTTGATCTCGAATTCGTGAAATTAGGGTTTTTTTTTTAGTTTGCTTTGAACACTCTGGTTTGGTGTTCTTGCTCCGTCGAATTGTGTACTTTTTTGATAAGCTTCGAGTCCTTGTGCCATTTTTGCTGCGTTTCTCTTTTGTTTTCCCGCCCACTCTTACTGTTTTTTTTTAATACCAATTGGTTTATCTGTTTCATTTTACAGCATTGATGATGGAGTTTTGACTTCTGGGCAAGACAATACTCTTGGACTGTTCGACAGCTCTTGATCTTCTTGACTTGTGAGTTCTAAGGATGATTGATTTGGAGATGGGTGAGATTAGCTTGGAACGGAATGAAGATGATAGAGCAACACGCAGAGATGATGCAGGTGGATTGAATGATGATGCGGAGACCAACAATGTTAGCAAGGAGAAGTCCAGAGAGTCTGAAAAACACAGAAGCAAAGACGGAAGTAAAGCAAAACGAGAAGATAGGGATCATGGAAGCAAGGGAAGGGAAAGGTCCAAAGAAAGAGTGAGTGAAGATTACACTGCCAGAGATTCTGATAGATATGATGCAAGGGATAGGGATAGATCAGAGAGCGGTAGGGACAGAAGAAAAGAAGAAAGATCACAATATGGGAAACACAGAGATCATGACAAGGATCGAGACAAAGAGAGGAGCAGAGATAGGGTTCGCGAGGAAGAACATAACCGTGATAAATACAGGGAGAAGGATAGAGGAAAGGACCTTGGTAGAGAGAGGGAGCGAAGTACTGATCGGGAATATGAGAGAAGTCGGGATCATGGAAAAAGTAGAGGAAGAGAACGAGAGAATGACAGTGAGATTGAGAAGGAAAGGGAGATGGTGCGAGACCATGATATGGCGAAGGACCGTGATCATGATAGGAGTAAAACTCGTGATAGAGAATCAGAAAGGGAAAGAAGAAAAGAGATAAATATTGAGAAGGGAAAGGATAATAAAAACAGGGAAAAAGAGAAGGACCGTGACCGAACAAAGGACAAGGAAAGAGAGAAAACTAAAGATCGAGAAAAAGATAGGGATAGAGATTGGGAAAAAGAAAGAGACAAGAGTAAGGAAAAGTTGAGAGAGAAGGAAATTGATAGAAGTGTGGAGTCTGATCGAGTTAAACCAAGAACAAAGGATAGAGAAAATTGGGCAGCTGGAGCTAAAGAAAGTGAGAAGGATGATAGAATACAATCTAATATTGAGATTGATAGGCTTGATGCAAGGGAGGAAGAAGCATCTTGGAATGAGATAGACACCCACGAAATGTCTAAACACAAGAATCAGCAAACTGAAAAGCTGGCAGAATTTCCATCAACCTCAGTTCTTGAGACGAAGATAACAAAGTAAGCACTCCCTGTTCACTATCACTTAAGGATTTGTTCCAGTCCACACTGTATTCAGTTACTTTCTATCTCTTTTTTTCTATTATTTTACTAATCAATTTCATGAGAGCATACATAATTTTATTCTACAATAATCTCATTCTTAAGAATGCATAATTATGCTGACTTACGAAATTCTAAAAGTTGGCCATAGTCTACATCCTTTTTTCAGGCCAGCTTGTTTATTTGAATTGATAGATAGGCATTGTTGGGCACATACTCCCAGTCTTTTTATGTGCTGTAAACCAAGGGACCTTGTTAACACTTTTTTTTGTTTGAAAGTTACGTTTAACAAACAGAAGTAGAGCAATTTTTTCATTACTAGATCATGATTGAGTCATCATATTCTTAATTTTAAATTTTCATTCAAGCTGATATGTATGACTTCATTGTCTTGTTTAGTATGAGTTTTCTTGATGCTTGGACTAAGCTGTAAGTTCCTTATCTATGTTTTCCTTTCTTTTTATTGTTAATATTGAGTTTAGGCAGTTAGTCCAGCTGGTTAGCTCCAAATATGGTTAACCAGCCTCTATTTCCAGTCTGTCAAAACTAAGGAAATTATTTCAATTGCACAGAAGTTTTTATTACAAGTACGAGAACTGACAAAAGGAGTTGCAAAAATTGGCATTCCTCTTGTCTTGAAGCCTATTTATTTAGCTTAAATTGATTTTTGTAATTGAATGTTCCTGTAGGACTTTTTTCTCAAATTATGACAATTATTTTCTACTAAATCCTTATATGTAATTCTCATTTCATATGAAGATCCTCTGAACATGCACACATCTAATATCAGTGTTGTCCATTCAGGATGAAAGAAGAAAGAACGAAGAAAAAATCTGATGGCGATTCTGATATACTAGCATGGGTGAGCAAGAGTAGGAAGCTTGAGGAGAAGAAGAATGCTGAAAAGGAAGCTCTACGGCTTTCAAAAGTTTTTGAGGAGCAGGTTTGAATCTCAATGCTAGAGGATTTCCACTGTTTTTTTTTTAATTTTTTTATTTCTAATGTAGTTACATATTGCAATCTTGATTTTTCTTAGGATAATCTCCTAGCTGAGAGTGATGATGAGGAACCAGCTGGAAACACACAAAGTATTGTTCCTTAACCCTGGACATGTTACACTTTTTTTCAAGACACATTATTTATGGAGTATCTAGATCTAACATACTGTGTTAATGTTTGGTACATCTGCTACAGATCTAGCAGGAGTTAAAATTCTTCATGGGCTTGATAAAGTAATAGAGGGTGGGGCAGTTGTTTTGACACTCAAAGATCAAGATATTCTTAGGGATGGTGATGTCAATGACGGTACAAGTTTATTTTTCCATTGTCGAGGCTTTATCTGTTTTGAACTAACATTCCATACATTTTTAATTAACCTACCTATACTACAATATTATAGAGATTGATATGCTTGAGAATGTGGAGATTGGGGAGCAGAAAATGAGAGATGCGGCCTACAATGCTTCCAAAAAGAGAACTGGACTATATGATGATAAGTGAGTGTTTGGTGCTTACTTATTCTGGAATTTCTTTTTAATTCTGATTTCCTTCATGACATTCACCTAAAATTGTAGGTTTAGCGATCAATCGGGACCTCAAAGAGCAATTCTTCCGCAATATGATGATCCCATGGAAGATGAGGTATCTTATTTAGTTGAAGCTTGTATATATTTAAAATCTGGGTGGTATTTACTTAGTATTTTTTTACTTATTCTTCATTTCCTTTATTTTAAGGGAATATCATTGGATGAAGGTGGGCGCTTTACAGGTGAAGCTGAGAAGAAACTCGCAGAGGTGTGCTATTTTCCCATTTTAAGATTACTATTCTTTTAGCACACGCTCATGTCCTTACTATTTTAAGGGAATGTACTTATTCTTCATGTCCTTCCACATGAAGTCTTCATTTTCTTTTGTCGGAATGGATATACCCTTTTTTGTTAGGTGATGTAGAACGACGGATGAACAATCACAATCCTCATCAAGCGGAGTAAACTCTCAAGGAAGAAAAGTGGAAATTCAATTAATTCAAGCAAATATGGAAATAAATATGTTAAATAAGGAAAAATGATAATTTAGTAGGGATTATAATTAATTCTCTATTTATTGCCTAAATAGAAAATACTAGTTACCAAATAACAAACAAATCAAATCTTTAATAATTATAGTTTATTATTCTTCAGTTTGTTTTCTTTTATTGCCGAAGTGCTAATTTGGAATTATCTTCAATTTCATTTTTTTTCAAAGTGTTGACTATTTTGATGATTTATTTTCTTCTCTGCAGTACTAATTATCAACTGATAAACTTAAAACTGTCAATCAAATTCAATTTGTAATTCTGCAACATTGATAGAATCAGTTTGCCTATTTGACAATCTTCTTCGTTTTTATTGTTTTCAGTTACGCAAGAGGATCGAAGGTGGTGGCTCTGTCCAGAAAGGCTTTGAAGATCTGAGAGCTTCAGCAAAAATTACATCAGACTATTATACTCCTGAAGAATTGCTTCAGTTTAAGAAGCCAAAGAAAAAGAAATCTCTGAGAAAAAAAGAAAAGTTAGATTTGGATGCCATGGAAGCTGAGGCTGTTTCTGCTGGGTTAGGAGCCAGTGATCGTGGTTCGAGGACCGACTCGAGAAGGCAGGCTGCCAAGGAGGAAAAGGAGAAAATTGAAGTTGAAATAAGAAACAGAGCATACCAGGCAGCATACGACAAAGCAGAAGCGGCTTCAAAAATTTTGCGTCATGAGCAAACCTTAACATTCAAGTCTACAGAGGATGAGGATTTCGTCTTTGGTGAAGAGTATGAAGATCTGCAAAGGTCTCTAGAACAAGAAAGAAAACTTGCTCATAGAAAACAGGATGAAACTGCTGCTTCTGGTCTTCAGGCTGTTGCTCTTCGAGCTACGTCTAGTAAAGAACAAGAACATTCTCAGAGCCAATACACAGGAGAACCACAAGAAGAAAAAGTTGTAATTACAGAAGTTGAGGAGTTTGTTCTTGGTCTTCAACTTACACAAGGTATTTGCTATCCTAATCTTTCATATTTGATTTTTATCAGAATAAATGCATGAACAAATGAAATGGCTCTTTTGCGGCACTGGACCTTTATTTCCCACTTAGTCTTTCTTTTCCCTGTTTGTCTTTATTTATTCTTCTTTGTTTGCATAATCAGGAGCCCAGAAACCTGAATCAGAAGATGTTTTTATGGATGATGATGATTCTCCCATTTCTCTCGATACTGAAACAAAAGGTGATGATGTTGGATGGACCCAAGTGGAAGAAACTACAAAAGCTGAAGTTTCTGATAATGAAAATACAGATGATGCTTCTCCAGATGAGATTATTCATGAGGTTGCTGTAGGAAAAGGTTTATCAGGTGCACTGAAGTTACTTAAAGAACGAGGTGCACTTAAGGAGACCATAGATTGGGGTGGCAGAACTATGGACAAAAAGAAAAGTAAACTTGTCGGGATTTATGACAATGAAGGGGCAAAAGAAATCCGAATTGAGAGGACTGATGAATTTGGCCGTATAGTAAGTTCATTCTTATGATCTCCTTTTCTTGTCAATTTTCTAGCATAAAAAGACATGCAATTTGTCCAATTGTCTTATGGAATCATTGGTCTTAGATACCTACCTTATTTGTTTTTAACTCACCCTTATAAGATTTGCTTTTATTTGATATGCATTTTACAAGAGAATTCAAAGCTTGATGAGTGTGCAATTAGATTAAATTTAAAGCTTGAATTGTGAATGAAAAATTTAGAAACTAATTTAATAGATAAGTAGAATAAAATTCAATGTGAAAGGAGACATGGATGAATAATAAAATAACAAATTGGTGCTCTAAATGGAGCACAGCTTTTGGAGTCTCTTGTGTGACTATCGTCTCCCTTAGGCTAAAAGAAAATTTCTGCATGTCTATGATAATTCTCCAGTATAGATCAGCCTGTTGGGCGGTTGGTAAACTTTACAAAAAGTTAATGTTGCTGAAGTTAGAATTTTAGGATGGATGTATGGATTTACTAGAAATGGTACAATGAAATACTAATATTTGAGAGCATTTAGGTGTTACTTTAATAGATGAAATGAACATATTTAAAAATGACAATATAGGTTATAGTGAGAAAAGTTGAATTAATTGTAGAAGTAAAGGGTAGATGAATCTAATAAAACACAAATAATCTGAGGATTACTAGTGATATTGTCTTGCATGGAATGAAGGAATAAGATTCATCCAGTAAACTCCAAATACATGGGATAAGCATGATTGGATGGGATGATACATTTTACAAGAGAAGTCTTGTTGACATGGACTTCTTTTTCTTGTAGCTATCATAAGCAATACTTTGACTAAAAATCCTAGTTGTCCAAAATTGTATGATTCACAAATTCTTGTTTATGAATCGAAATTGAAAAGAGCCTCAATGGTTCACTTTGATTTGATTCTATGTGCTTCAATACAAACCTTATTAACTGTATTTTTTACCCCAAATCATCATGGACCGTCCAAGCAAACCATCTGGCCAGCCTAAGCAGGCCACCTTGGCCCCCTAGGCCACCTTTTAAAATGTTCACTTACAACAGGCTGCTTACCACCTAGGTGAAGTGGTTCCTTGCCAAAAGGGTTTGATGGTTTTAAAAATGATGTTATTATGTTATCAAATGGGACATATCATATTCTAAGATATCTTAACTATTCAAAATAAAGTATAATTCTGCAACATATTATATAATTTTATATGATCCTTGCTATTCAAGAATTGAAACTTCTTAAACGATTAACAATATGAACCTTGATTTCACAATCTTGCTGGATATGTTAACATATTTCTTAGTCTAATGATTATGTAGCCAGAACGGTATGTTTGAAGAATTGGTTCACTTGTAAAAAGTGGGTTCTTTTGGTTATGCAGTAACAGAGTCATTTGCATATTCTTTTTTGATTGATAATGCATCCTGTCATGCTTAGCAACTTAGTTTTTTATATTTCTTGATTTTTTCTAATAATAAATATCTGATAATGTGATGCAGATGACGCCTAAGGAAGCATTTCGAATGCTTTCACATAAATTTCATGGCAAAGGTCCAGGAAAGATGAAGCAGGAGAAGCGAATGAAACAATATCACGAGGATTTGAAGACTAAGCAGATGAAAGCTTCAGACACTCCATTGCATGCAGTGGAAAAAATGAGGGAAGCTCAAGCCCAACTTAAGACACCTTATTTGGTGCTAAGTGGGCATGTTAAACCAGGGTATGCACGATAGTCTACTAAATTAGTATCTCATTGATCCCAAAAAATTTCTGATATGCTACTGTTATTGCTATAATTTTTTGGGTCTTAATATCCATGTGCGTGAAGAACCTTTTCCAGTTAGAGAACCAATTCATTAGCACCATGCTATTGTAGGCCTGAAGTATGGTTGTTAAAATTGCAATTCAGACCTTAGAATCTTACCACTCTATGATCCAAATTGGGGTAGTAAACGATCCAAATCACAAATCAGATTTTAATTGAGTTGAAATCTCAATATACTATTGCATGATTTCTCAGGATCACGATCCTACCAATTAAGACTGTATTCTCAATGCAATATGCTTGTGTTTATGCATGTATTTTAGAATTTCACATTCACAAAATGATGGATTTAATTTTCATACAAAGTTGGACTTAATCCTACCAATTAAGACTGTATTCATAAAATTCACAAAATGTACGTGAAGAACATTTTCATACAATGTTGGACTTAAATTCACAAAATGTTGGACTTAATTTTCATACAAAGTTCATACAGTCTTTATGTATTTTAGAATTTCACATTCATAAAATGTTGGACTTAATGTTGATAACCACAAGTTCTAATGGAACTCTGGATTATTTAAATTTGACATTATAACTAATATGTTGTTTTAATCTTAAGTTTGCTATATTTGCTGTATAGATAATTTTAGTTATCCCTTGTTCTATTTTAGATTGATGCAGATTTTGAAATGCTCGTGATAATACTAGATATTGGAAGTTTGTTCGTATTAAAATTTATAAATGTTTTATATAATTTAACATTTGTAGCTCTGATCTTACAATCTGATTCTAGGAATATGTCGTTGTCTAGGTAAGATTTGGATCCCAACAATCTTTACCTGAATCTCATCATGAATGGTCATTCTATTAGACTACTATTGGGTTTTGTAATATCCATCTGCAAGCTGAACCTGGTTTTCAATTAGTACCTGCCCATTAACGTGTTGTTATGATAGGTATGAACCCCCATGCCCCAAATGCGCAAATTGATGATAACAACCGTCTTAGCAAACAATACAATTAATCTGCATGACCATGCCTAAATTTGATCCAGTGCTTCTTGTGTTCTGTGCTAATCTTTCCTTTCTAGAAACATAATCTGTAAAGTGACATCACATGCTTTCTGCAAATGCAGGCAAACCAGTGACCCCAGAAGTGGTTTTGCTACTGTCGAGAAAGATCATTTGGGGAGTTTGACACCCATGCTCGGTGACAAAAAGGTAGTCATGTGAAAATAACATTTGACATCAGATTTGTCCGACTCTTTTTTCCTGATGAATTGGTTCCACAGGTTGAACACTTCCTCGGGATCAAACGGAAACCTGATATGGGCAGCATGGGGCCACCACCACCCAAAAAATCGAAGAGTTGAAGGGTACGAGGTTAGTATATTTTTCAAGTTCTTGATCACCGGAATCCGTGACTCATTTGTTTCATTGAAAATGTTCAGGAAAACTAATTTTTCATTTTCCGATTGGTTGACTATTCTTAGTCAAAGCTGTAAAGATAGCAATAGCTAGAGCTAATACCGGCTTGCTTTGGTAAAATAATCAATTGTTTTACAAAGTATGAACTGGTGGTTATCAACATTAAGTAATGCTTGTTTTCTGTTTTGTGTTTATCCAGTTTTTTCTAGAATGTTTCATTATCACGATTAAAAATTTTTAATCTTCTTTTGGATCTATCTCAATTTTTCTCAGTTCTCTGATCGGACACAATTGGTTTCATCAGGTTAATTCTTGGATAATCATCTTCTACCAAGAACGGAGGCTATAGAGACTGATTTTGAGTACACAGAAAGATGTTGGAGAGAAGCTTGGACCGATAAAGCATGGAGGAGGAGAGTTGGACCATTGCTTCGCATTCAAATCAACTCAAGTACAACCGGCCCCTTTTGATCTCGAAGTCTAGTGATTATATTCAAGGATTTCTGTTCAAAGTAACTTTGAAAACAAGTTGCATCTATATATTTCATTCATATGAGATAATGTCCTATGCTACTTTTTCGTGTGTTGTATTAACAACTGAAAATGTTCATTATCACAGCACCAAATAGTTTCCATTTTGGCATCAGATCAATCTCTGTAGCATTGGTATGTATCTTTCTCGATATCTGGACTAATTGAATGTAAGAAGTAGATGAATGATCATTGTGATCCCATACGGTTCATCGCCTTCATCTGTTTTAAAAATTTTATTTAGAAGAAGAATAAGAACAAGCTTAAACTTTACTTAAAATGGCGATTTCAGAGATCTTTTTCTCTAGATTTCGGTCAAATGATTTCCCTTTGACTCAGCAGAAAAAAGATATTCCATCATCTGTATCATGTTAATGTCAGATTACACTTTTGACTCCGGCGCCGGCAGTCGCCTGAGAGGAGCAGTGGCGGTATATATATATCGGTCGATGCCACCGGCAACATTCTACACCCGTTGAAAATTGATGTATTACCAACTCAATCCCCATCCATATTCTACACCCGTTGAAAATCGATGTATTACCAACTCAATCCCCATCCATAGACTGTTTGCGATAATGCCTCACCATGTTAACCTTACCTGGATTCCTTTGTCTCTATGTGCTTCTTTTTTTCTTCAATAATTCAGTGGAGGCCTTGTTTGTTCTCCTTCTCTTTCACCATAAGCTGTCTGCTGGATATGCTTGAATATTGTTGAGATCTCCAAGATCTGTGTACAGGTGATGAAGGATTCCATGCATTTTCCTTTTGCTGTTCTTATTATGAGTAGTCTTGAGTCCATCTCTTAGACACTTGCTTGATATAATTACTGAAAGAGGGGATTTCTGTCTGTTCTTTCTTTTATATGAATGATAAGAAAAGTTTTTCCTTCTTTTCTTCTTCATTTGATTCAGAGACAGATTGACTAGGCGTTTGGCATGAGGATGGAAATCACCAATGTTTCTGAATATGAGAAAATTGCCAAGCAGAAGTTACCAAAGATGATATATGATTTCATTGCATCAGGAGCTGAAGATCAGTGGACACTAAGGGAGAATCGAAGCGCATTCTCGAGGATTCTGTGAGTATATTGTGTTTTAGCATACAATTTATTGTCCTTTTAGTATTAGATCCTGAGAGAATCCATGGCTGATCTTAGCGATATTTGGTCTTGTTCTTGGTGCTGAGGGAGTTGCTTGCTAGTGCTGTCATTCTTCAAACTCAACGAGATCCAAGAAAAAAGGAACACAATACACCGAGCAATAGTTGAGAAACCTCATCTGATTCTGCAAATTGTAGTGCATGGGTAAAATGGTCTCGTCTCTGTTGTCGAGCACTCAAACAATCTGTTCTACTAAATAGGAAGGAAAGCTAGTCTCATGTATTACATGCCTTGTTAGGGCCGTAAATGAGCCAATTCAGGCCAAACGAAGCTTAAAATGAACTAAGCTATTGAAATTGTTGTTCAATCTTAGGTTTGATTTTTTTTTTACAAGCTTGAGCTTGGTTTGTTTAGATGTTATCAAGGAGTCAGAGTCAGTTCAAGATTGTTTGAAAATTTTACAGTTTTAAACTTCTTTTATTGACTATTAAACTTGATAATACAAACTTGTTTGTTCATTTTAAAAGTTTCTTTGTTTATATGCCATGTTGATGAGTATTTTATTAATGAAAATGATTCACAAATTTTATTCATGAACATTATTTAAGAAAAATTCACAATCTGTTCATGAACATTAACGAGCTGAACACATATGTGTTCAAACTTGTTTATTCAGTTTAATAAGTTGTTCAAGTTTGTTCATTTGACTTTATGTATATTGAATGAACATAAACTCTCCTACCAAGCCGAACACAAGTTTGCTCGTGAACGTTAGCTTCATTTATAGCTTTATCATTGTCAATTCTCTAGTTTTGATATCTGATAAATGCAGTTATTGGATCTAAATCTGATACTTTTTGCAATGTTTTTTTTCCTTCTTCTAGTTTTCGACCGCGTATTCTGGTTGATGTATCAAACATCAATATGACCACAACAGTCTTGGGTTTCAAGATTTCGATGCGGATCATGATTGCCCCTACATCTGTGCAAAAGATGGCACATCCTGAAGGTTTGTCCCTAGCACTTGAGAATAGTACTATTTGATTGTATTTTGTGGCTACTTTCTCTCTTCGTGTTCGACCTCGGTTAGGCTTCACATTCGAACCATGTTCTCTTCATGCATTTGCAATTCACTCACTTAAGTAGGAAGAAGATATACTAATCGAATTGGCTAATTTACTTATTGTAGTTTTTGTGTATCTTGTAATGACCAAACAGGGGAACTTGCAACAGCTAGAGCAGCATCAGCAGCCAACACTATCATGGTTTGTTGTTATACATACTAGAATTTCTTGTGTCGCAGTTTATCGTTCTTTTGTCATCGGTAATGTAATAGAAAATCTTGCTCATCGCTTAGAAATATAATAGAAAATCTCACATTTGAGACAAGTGAATTACTATCAACTTTGTTTGCTGGTTATAACCAATTCAATGTCTTATCACTTCTAGTTTGTTATTCGTAATAAATTGATTTCCTTGCTATCCTTCTGCCTGTTCTGTGTTGTAGACATTATCCTCATGTTCGACTTCCAGTGTCGAAGAAGTTAACTCAACAGGGCCCGGAGTTCGCTTCTTCCAACTCTATGTAATTATGCATATTCAAGTCTTGTTTCTGGCTTTGCTTCTTTTCATTAACTTTGCTTCCTGATTATCGATCATGTTCTTGGTATTTGAATCTGTCGGTAGGTCTACGAGGACAGAAATATAGTGAGGCAGATCGTCGGAAGAGCTGAGAAGGCAGGCTTCAAGGCGATTGTACTCACAGTGGACAGACCGAGACTTGGAAGAAAAGAAGCCGACATTAAGAACAGGTCTTACATTCCATGAGGGTGTCCATTTCTGTATTTGATACTGATGGGTATGTTTCATAATTCGATTCTTAATCTAAAAATCCGATTCTCGGTTCAATTCAGATTCACTTTACCGCCTTCTTTGAAACTCAAGAACTTAGAGGAGTTGAACATCAAAAAGATGGATATGGTAGGCCCTTGTGAATCTTGTTTTCCTATCATGCTGCTTACAAACAATATGTGGAAATTTTTGTAGCCTAATGATTCGGGGCTACCATTATACGTCGGAAGCCAAATTGTTCGTTCCCTATCGTGGAAGGTGCGTCGATTCTAAGCACTCGCAAAGACACCGACACCCGATTAACATAACAAAGAAAGTTAGACATCCTATTGCTACTTATAACATTGTTTGTGCAGGATGTGAAGTGGTTGCAGACAATTACAAGCCTCCCAATTATATTGAAAGGAGTCATGACTGCCGAGGACAGTAAGCAATCAGTAACGCCGATGTTTTTGTTTTCGACATGATCATATCTATCGTTTCTGGCAATTGCAGCTCGATTGGCCGTTCGAGCTGGAGTTGCTGGCATCGTCGTGTCTAACCATGGTGGTCGTCAGCTCGATTATGTCCCGGCAAGCATTACTTGTTTGGAAGAGGTACATAAACATGTTTAGTATTCGCAATCTTGAATTTCCGAGATGTCTACTTATCGTAAATTCAATTGATTGACGACTAAACCAGGTTGTCAAAGCAGCTCAAGGGAAAGTCCCAGTGTTCTTGGATGGGGGTATCCGTCGAGGCACTGACATCTTCAAGGCCTTAGCCTTAGGAGCTTCCGGAGTATTTGTAAGTGTTTTCTTCTTGAATGCGGATAACCATTCTTCGTGTCTCGATAAATTTAGCCATTTTCAAGAAGATAAAGGATTATGAATGCTTTCCCCTCTACTTAGTTAACTCTCCCTTGTTGATTGCAGATCGGAAGGCCAGTGGTTTTTGCATTGGCAGCCGACGGAGAGGCTGGTGTTCGGAAGGTGCTCCAAATGCTTTCAGATGAGCTCGAGCTCACCATGGCCTTGAGTGGCTGCACCTCCATCGAGCAAATCACTCGGAATCATGTCGTGACTGAGTCGGATTCGAATCGAAATCTCTCGAAGATGTAGATCAAAGCAACTTCATCGTAATAATCTTGTTGATGCAATTTGAGTGATGGTGTAGACTTCAACCGGAATAAGTTTGTTTTGGGGAGGGAAAATTTTAAGACTTTTGGATGTGGTTGTGAAGGATGATCCTTCAACGACTATAATTTCTATATCTTTCAAGTCAGCCACTCACCGTAATTCTCTCGCATATGTTGACAATCTCAAGTAGAATGAGTATCCGATTGATGATAAGCGTAATAACAATTCCCCTCAAGGAGCCCTTCACCCGACTCAAGAGTAGGGATTGGGGTCATTTCCACCGTCTGCACAATTTTTCCTCCTCTCTGATTTGCGAGTTCTCTATTATGCAAAAGAAGAGAAGGAGTTTTACGGTCTAGCTGACTAGAGGTGGGAATCAGAGTTAGAAGTTGCTTTATCTTCATAGACTAAGCTTCCTCAAAATGGACGTACTTTATTGCTCGGGCTTGCAAGCCGTCGAAATCGATGGGAGACTTCTTTACTTGAGAGACCTAAAGAAATCTCTATCTATCAAACCTCGTGAGAATATACTGATTAGCACATTCGATGTAACTGAGGAAACATCCATGATTACTTAGTTATACTATTGTAAATATTTCTTAAAAGTTCTTTGAGTTTATGCTTAAGGGCGAACTAATTGTGTGGAGGTTTTTAATACCTCCGACGGCGGACAAAGTGATGCATGAACATTGTCTTGAATCCTTCAAACATTCAAATGTAAGAAGCAGGGAGACGACTCGGCATTTAATGTCATCTGTGATTGAATCACCTTTAAACCAAAGACGACTCGGCATTTAATGTCATCTGTATTGATACAACATGAAAATATTTTCAAACTTACATCTATGGTCTTCGAGAATAGTTGTTCTATTATATTCCCCAATCTGCAGTGCTTGGAAATGTCGCAACAGTTCGTCTTGAGGGATATTTCTAGAAATTGAGGGCCTTGAGAGGCCTTCGCTAAATGTAGGAGCTTTTCCCTTCAAAGCGTCCCGATGTGGGGTCTCTCCTGAAGATTCCAAGGATGACGCTCGCCCAACCGACATCCCAATTAGAGTGAGGATTGCAGCCGAGGGTATTCCGGTTGGTCGGGTCAACCTTTGATGAGGCGCTTGCGGAGCTTCAGGGGATTGAAGTGGATGAAGGGTTAGGTACTAATAGTATTGGTTGTTGGGGTTGTCCTTACAACATTTCATGTGCCATTGCAACGACCAACTTGTTTAAATCATCCATTGCTATGATGATAACTGATAACGTTGGATCTTCCGATGTCATCTATTTCAAAATCTTAGTTCAGCTCATAACTTAGTGTTTCCCATTGACAGTGTCAATTTGATCTTTCTTGAGACCGCCGACGAATGAACCACCAGTAA
Organism: Zingiber officinale; assembly: GCF_018446385.1. Lineage (NCBI taxonomy): Eukaryota > Viridiplantae > Streptophyta > Magnoliopsida > Zingiberales > Zingiberaceae > Zingiber > Zingiber officinale. Next base: position 119,204,618 of record NC_055999.1, read on the forward strand.
GTTGGCATTGAGGTTGACTTTGTCTTCGCTCACCCAGGAACAATTAAGGTTTGTGGAGAGATCCGTTGGAGCCTGATCGGGAGAAAACAATGAGAGGGTTAAAATAACGACCGGGGGTTCCCTAGCACAGTTACTCCGAAGTTCAAGTAAGTCTTCAATTGGGGAGAATGAAGAAAACTGTGGTTTCAGATTTCTCAAAGTACTTAGATATTTGTGCAAGTACTTATTGCCTACGGGAGCAAGCGACCTTTTATAGAGTTGTAGTTGTACCTTCACGTTCTCCACGTGTTCCAAAATTTTCACTTAGGTTATTCATGTTTCCTAGAATAAATGGATACGTTTTCCCACGTTTTTCAAAGAAAATGGCTACGTTATCCGTATCTTTCGTGAGCAATGGCTCCATGCCTCTCCTGTGAAGTCAGGATCAATACAGATACAAAGATTGCACGAAGCTAGAAGCGGCGTAGAGTCGAGGACGATCCCGAGCCGGGAGTGTCTAGAGTCGGGGGATGATTCGGAGCCGAGAGTGCTATGGAGTCGGGGAATGACTTGGACTATACATTGCCTGGGGAGCATATGCAATGTGAGCATTAAACACAATCAACTAACTGTAGATTTCAGGGTTTAGTTCTACCTTTGGTTGACAAAATAGCGCATGCAAAATGCCATCCTTGAACTCCTAATTAGGAAGTGTTAGATGTGGCCATCTTTTTCATCATCCATAAAGAATTCAGAAAATTAAAAAATTGTGACAGATCATATAATTAAACATGTTTTTGTTGTCAGATTAAAGATTTAATCTTGAGAAATTCTTACGATCAACTTTTGATTTGAGGTGGGGCATCAATTAAAAAATGGAAGACGATGTGTTTCTTAGCTTGATCTTTAATGCCTTTGCTTTCTCATATTTTAAGTATGATTTCATTTCTCTTCTCACTTTCATGTTGAGTATTATATATTCTTAGTCAAAGCTGTACTTTGATAAAATATTTAATATTATTTAATCCACCTGTATCTGATTAATTGATGAACGAACATTAGGTAATATAACGTCTGTTTTCGTTTTGGATTTATCCGTTTTAATTTATTATTTAGGATATATCATCTATCTCTATTTTTTCCCTAGTTCTATGATTATCTTCGATGCCCCTGGGGTCATGGATCTATGGTGTTATGGTTGGATATTCAGATGATCGCTCAGTCACTCATAATTCAATTCTTAATTAAGGTATATTTGTAGAAATTTTTCCTTCAAATAACGCATAATTACAGGATGTTAGACTCTTGGGCTACCCACTTTTTTCAATTTATCCTGATGATCAATAAAAAAATTCTATTAGACCATATCGATGATGCCAAATTGTATATCTACATATTTCAGGTATATATGTACCTAAAGAAATGAGACATTACGGAACTTTCTCCATATCTCGACTACTCGTTGAATGTAATTGATAAGATTAAAAAATTTTATCATTTGTCCGAGTCTTTTGGTTTTGTTTGAATCTTTTGCTTATCGATTAGTTTTAGTGGGATCCTATTAATTAGGAGATAGTGGATGAAATATTCTACTGTAAAAGCCTATAAATAGGCTCTAGTTCTTCTTTCTGAAGAAGTAATAAAATCTTTTATGCAAAGTAGAAGCCTTTGTTTAGTGTCTTGCGTTCCTCTTGTCTTGTTAACACTGGTATCAGAGCGAGATTGGAGAACTGGTCCGCCATTAAAAAAGAGAGGTTGAGTTGTGTGAATATTTTTGTGAAAAAAAAAAGGTTGAGTTTGAGTTTTTTTTCTGCAGCAGCAGTATATTATTATGATGTCTGACAACTTTGTTCAACCAGCAATTCCTCGCTTTGATGGTCACTATGACCATTGGAGCATGTTAATGGAGAATTTTTTGAGATCCAAGGAGTATTGGCAGGTTGTTGAATCTGGAGTAGCAGAACCAGCAGCTGGAGAAGTACTAACAAGTGCACAAAAAACGGAATTAGATGCATTGAAGCTGAAGGATCTCAAGGCAAAGAACTATTTTTTCCAAGCCATAGATCGAGCAACCTTGGAGACAATTCTTAGCAAAGAAACATCCAAGGATATTTGGGATTGCATGAAGAAGAAGTATCAAGGGAATGCCAAGGCTAAGAGGGTGCAGCTTCAAGGTCTTCGGACAGAATTCGAGACTTTACGCATGAAGTCTGGGGAATCTGTTTTAGATTTTTTTGCAAGAAACATGACAATTGCCAACAAAATGAGGATATATGGTGAAAAAATGCAAGACGTCACCATTGTTGAGAAGATTCTTCGATCAATGACACCAAAATTTAATTTTGTTGTTTGTTCAATAGAAGAGTCAAAAGATATTGATAAACTTATAATTGATGAGTTGCAGAGTTCATTGTTGGTTCATGAACAAAAACTCACCCAACAAGACAAAGAGGAGCAAGCATTGAAAGTTTCAACAGAAAATCAGTCAACACAAAGAGGAGATAGAAGGCAAGGAAGAGGAAAATTCAAAGCAAGAGGAAGTAATTATCGTGATAGCCAACAACAACGCTACCATTACCAAGAAAATCAATCTCGTGGAAGAGAAAGAGGAGGTAATCACTCAACAACTTATAAACATAAATCAGCAGATAAGTCCAATATTGAATGTTATAGATGTCATAAGTATGGCCATTATCAATCAGAATGTCATACTAATCTGAATAAGCAATATGAAGAAAGATCTAACCTTGTTGAAAAGGAAGAAGAGGTCTCTCTCCTAATGGTGTGCCATGTAAATGAAGAAACCCAGCAAAATATGTGGTATCTGGATACTGGTTGCAGTAATCACATGTGTGGAGATAAAATGACATTTTCTGAACTGGATGAATCATTCCGGAACACAGTCAAGTTTGGTGATAACTCTACCATTTCTGTTATGGGAAAAGGAATGGTAACTATCCAAACCAAAAGAAATTCTTCTCATACAATATCTAATGTTCTTTTTGTCCCAGATCTAAAGACCAATCTCCTTAGTATTGGTCAGCTGCAAGAAAAAGGGCATGAGATTTCTATTAAAGATGGAGTGTGCCAAATTCAAGATGCAAAGATGGGTTTAATTGCTCAAGTTAACATGACAGCAAATCGCATGTTCCCACTCTACTTGAACAATACTACTCATTCATGTTTTTCAGCAAAAGTGAATGATGTTTCATGGCTATGGCATTTTCGTTATGGCCACCTAAACTTTAGTGGATTGAAGACTTTGCAGCAAAAAAATATGGTAACTGGACTTCCTCAAATTATTGCTCCTTCTGAAGTTTGTGAAGAATGTGTTGTTAGCAAACAACATAGAAACTATTTTCCAAAAGGAAAATCATGGAGAGCAAAGAAAGCTTTGGAGTTGGTGCATTCCGACTTGTGTGGCCCAATTAATCCATATTCAAATGGAGGTAAGAGATATATAATCACCTTCATTGATGATTTTAGTAGGAAATCATGGGTATATTTTTTGCAAGAAAAATCTGAAGCATTTACAGCTTTTAAGAGCTATAAAGCGCTAGTTGAGAAAGAAACAGGCAATCCAATCAAAGTTCTACGCACAGATCGTGGTGGAGAATATCTCTCACAAGAATTTTCAAATTTTTGTGAAAATCATGGAATCAAAAGACAACTAACTGCGGCTTATACTCCTCAACAGAATGACGTTTGTGAGCGAAAAAACCGTACTATTTTGAATATGGTGCGAAGTCTTTTGGCAAAATGCGGCATTTCAAAAGCTTTTTGGCCTGAAGCAGTCAACTGGAGTATCCATATATTAAACAGAAGTCCTACACTTGCAGTTCAGAATATGACACCAGAAGAAGCATGGAGCAATCAAAAACCAAAGGTAGATTATCTCAGAATTTTTGGATGTATTGCTTATGCTCATATTCCAGATCAGAAGAGGATCAAACTTGATGACAAGGGAGAAAAATGTATATTTCTTGGTGTTAGTGATCAATCAAAAGCTTATAAGCTTTATAATCCTATCACCAAGAAAATTATTATCAGCCGAGATGTGGTTTTTGAAGAAGGAAAATTTTGGCAATGGAACAACAACTCTACTGAAGAACTAATACCTACGAGCTTTGATGGAGTTGATGAAGAACGACAATCAACAACAGAAAATAATCAACAACTTTCATCAAATGAAGTAGATGCTCCAAGCTTGCCAACAATAGTAGAAAGTGAAGAACTACCTCGACGCACTAGAAGAAGACCTGCTTGGATGACAGACTATGAGGTAACTAGAATTGGTCAATCTGATGATCCACTTACATACTTTGCCCTATTTTCCAATTGTGATCCTACAGTTTTTGAAGAAGCTGTCAAGGAATCAAAATGGCGAAAGGCTATGGATGAAGAAATTAAAGCCATTGAACGGAACAATACATGGGAGTTAACTGATCTTCCAAAAGGGCATAAAACTATTGGGGTCAAGTGGATATACAAGACAAAATTGAAAGAAAATGGTGAAATTGACAAGCACAAGGCACGCTTAGTTGCAAAAGGCTACAAGCAAGAATTTGGTGTGGATTACAAAGAAGTCTTTGCACCAGTTGCAAGACTTGACACAATTAGATTGGTGATAGCATTGGCAGCACAAAGATCGTGGCCTATCTTCCAGTTGGATGTTAAATCAGCATTCCTGCATGGTGAACTTCAAGAAAAGGTATTTATTGATCAACCACCTGGTTATATAAAATCTGGTTGTGAAAATAAAGTTTATAGACTCAAAAAGGCATTATATGGACTGAAACAAGCTCCGCGTGCTTGGTATAGTCGCATAGATGCATATTTTTCAAAGGAAGGGTTTAAAAAATGTCCATATGAACATACACTTTTTACAAAGATTGAAGATGGAAGAAAACTGCTTATAGTTTGCTTATATGTGGATGATCTTATTTTTACTGGAAATGATATTGCCATGATTGCAAAATTTAAAAGATCTATGATGGTTGAATTTGATATGTCTGATCTTGGAAAGATGCATTATTTTTTGGGCATTGAAGTAGTTCAATCAGCAGCTGGAATTTTCATTTCCCAAAAGAAGTATGCACAAGAAATTCTGGACAGGTTTCAAATGAAAAATTGCAACTTTGTTAACACTCTTGCTGAAGCAGGATTGAAGCTAATTCGAAATCCTGAAGGCAGGAAGATTGACAGCACAATTTATAAGCAAATTGTTGGGAGTTTAATGTACTTAACAGCTACAAGACCTGATATTATGCATGCTGTAAGTCTTATCAGCAGATACATGGAAAGTCCAAAGGAGATACATCTTCAAGCCGCGAAGAGAATTTTTAGATACTTAAAAGGAACCATTGAATATGGTTTGTTCTACAAGAAGAATGAAAAATTAGACTTAATTGGTTTTACTGATAGTGATTATGCAGGTGATCTCGATGATAGAAATGTTAGGACCAAAAGTAGCTAGAGGGGGGGGTGAATAGCTCGTCGCGTTCGCTTGGTGCGCTTCGTTGCTTGGCGTTGCTTGTTTCTTCTTGGATGTGCAGCGGAAAATACAGAAACAAACATAAAACGCTAACACTAGGATTTTACTTGGTATCCACCTCACAAGAGGTGACTAATCCAAGGATCCACACCAACGCACACACCCTCCACTAAATAAAACCTCCTTTGTGGTAACTACCAAGGGCGGAGAAGCCCTACAAGACTCAATACAAGAAGAAAGGGAAGGAGTACAAGAAATAGAAGCTTACAAGCTTTACAATGAGTACAAACCCTAACCCTAGCTTCTCTTCTTGGCTTTGATCCGCCTCTTGACTTGGAGAGCTTCCAAGATTCTTCAAGAACTGGCGATCTTGTGAGTGCTGTGGAGGAGCTGGCGAGAATCGAGAAGTTGTCGTTAAAGTTCTGCCGAAGACCACGCTCGCCTTTAACACGCCGACGGTCGGATCCGATCGATTCGAATGTTCGAATCGATCGGGAGGCTGGATCGATCCACGGATCGATCCGAGCGCCTGAGCTAAGCGCTGGATCGATCCACGGATCGATCCGGCGCTTATCGCGCGATCGATCGGTGATCGATCGGGACCTCTGATCGATCCACGGATCGATCCGAGCTTCTGATGAAGAATGCGGATCGATCCACCGATCGATCCACATCTGAATCGATCCACGGATCGATCCGGACTTTTTTGCCCAAAACCAAGTCCCAAACCTCCCTCACCAACATCCGGTCAACCTTGACCTGTTGGTACATCATGCCTCGCATCTGGTCACTCCCTTGACCTGCTAGGACTCCCCACCAAGTGTCCGGTCAATCCCTTTGACCCACTTGGACTTTTACTCGTCGTGCCAAGTATCCGGTCACTCCATTGACCTACTTGGACTTCCACTAGATGTCTGGTCAACCTTGACCCATCTGGACTTCCTTCCTTGCCAAGTATCCAGTCAATCCCTTTGACCTACTTGGACTTCCCAACACCAGATGTCCGATCATCCTTGATCCATCTGGATTTCCTTCCTTGCCAAGTATCCAGTCAATCCCTTTGACCTACTTGGACTTCCCAACACCAGATGTCCGATCATCCTTGATCCATCTGGATTTCCTTCCTTGCCTGGCTTCACTCACCAGGACTTTCACCTAGCTTCACTCACTAGGGTTTTCCATCTGCCTAGTTTCACTCACTAGGACTTTCACCTGGCTTCACTCACCAGGACTTTCACCTAGCTTCACTCACTAGGACTTTCACCTAGCTTCACTCACTAGGGTTTTCCATCTGCCTAGTTTCACTCACTAGGACTTTCACCTGGCTTCACTCACCAGGACTTTCACCTAGCTTCACTCACTAGGACTTTCACCTGGCTTCACTCACCAGGACTTTCACCTAGCTTCACTCACTAGGGTTTTCATTCTGCCTAGCTTCACTCACTAGGACTTTCACCTGGCTTCACTCACCAGGATTTCCTTCTGCCTAGCTTCACTCACTAGGACTTTCACCTGGCTTCACTCACCAGGATTTCCTTCTGCCTAGCTTCACTCACTAGGACTTCCTTCTGCCTAACATGCCAGTTAGGACTTCCCAGTCAAGTATCCGGTCAACCTTGACCTACTTGACTCTTCTTCGATTGATGTCTTATTGTCAAACATCTAAACCCTAACCAAGACTCAGCTTGGTTAACCAGGTCACCCTTGACCTGAGGGATATTGCACCAACAATCTCCCCCTTTTTGATGTTTGACAATACCACAATAACACTTACAATCCCACATGTAAGTTAGGCTAATCCTATAGCCTCCTTCTTCATGCCACTAGGTAATGAACCCATAAATTAAGCTTTCCATTCTCCCCCTAAGAGGGCAAACTCCTCCCTCTAGGTAAGGAAAACCTAACTTACTTCCTTTCATTCTCCCCCTATTGGCACACATCAACCCCCTACAAAAAAACATCAACCCGTCTTTGGACACACATCAACCTATGCTCCAATTTTGGGCACACTTCAACAACTCCATTTGTTGAAGATTCTCCCCCTGAAGAATTGCTCATCGTGATCACACTTTTACTCATTGTGATCAACTCAATATTGAAGGTCCCATACCCTTCATTTAACCTTAACTTCTTCCTCAATGTAGACAAATACCCAACCTTGAGCATTTTCTAACATCTTGAGTTCCCACTTGAAATGATGAGGATATCCACTCCCCATTTATCCCCATTTCAAGTTTAAATGCTCAACCTTGAGCAAGTTCACAAAGGTTAACCACCTTCCAAGGTTCATGAAAATAATTTTCATGTCTTTAAAGAGTCCCTCCCCTAAAGACATGGTGGAAACTTCTGTCATTGCACCAACAATGACTTGGAATCCCTAAACCTTTAGGAAACCCAGATTTAGAAGTTTTGAGGTTCAAATGTTCAAAATTTGAAACAAACCTCAACCTAAACTTCAACTTAGCTTTCCTTTACCATTCCATCCTTGTTTTCAACACGAAAACACCCTTTTTATGTATCCAAATGTATTTTAAGGGTTTGGAATGGTTACCTAGACTAAAATAGGTTCAAAGTGCTGAAATCAGGCTTTCCCAGCCAAAATCAGCAACTTGGATCGATTGGAGTTGGGTTCCAATCGATTGAACCTTTCTGAATCGATCCAGCGATCGATTCAGAATCTGGATCGATCGGTGATCGATCCAGCGAGCTTCTGCGGATTGCCTGAATCGATCCATGGATCGATTCAGGCACTCCAATCGATCCATGGATCGATCGGAGCTCTGATAGTTGCTGAAATTCCATTTCAGTCAACTTCAGAAACCCCTAGAAAATTCTACAAAAATCCAAAAATTATGAAATTTCGTGTAGACATTGTTTAGGGCATATAGTATCAAGGAAAAATAGTTTTCTATGAAAATACATCATATTCTCAAAGATTGACACAAACTTGAAAACTTGCAAAAACTTTAGTGTTTTCTTCAAGTTTGTGTCTAACTATTCAATGGTGATTACTATCAAAAGACAGCCTTCACCAAGGTTTTCCAAAACATTTAAAATATTTTCAAAACCAATATCCCATCATGTTCCTTGGGCATAATGCACATGACTTGTACATTAGCTTTCCCAATGATGGGAAAACACATAACTATGTGTTTTGATGAACTTAAAACTCAAAAGAATGCACTAAATCAACATCTTGAGTTTTGTTCATCATCCTAACATCTCACTTGTATCTAATGTGCACTGAAACACATACAAGTCATCTTATAGGTCTTTGTGAGATGTAAGATTTTGGTTTTGCCCTATTCTAGGGATCATGCATATCTATCTAGGCATTTTGAGAGGTAGACATCCACAAAGGATGTTACTTGTTGATTTACTTGTTAAAAATGTCACTTGTTTATTCCACTTGTTGTAAACAAATGCCACTTGTTTAACTAATGCCATATGTCCTTAATTTTTAAGGAAATAAACATAATGCATGATAATGTTATGGCATACATCAAAATAAAATAGCTTTCAAAAGAAAGATTTCTATAACTACATGATGTATGTATGGCATGACATGGTATTTTTGTATTTTTCATGATAAGTCATGAATGCAAAATACAAATAAGATAAAATATGATGTCATGGCATATTATGAGCAAACAATCATGGCAAGGTTTAGCATAAATAAAATATACCTAGATTACCTATCTAAGTATCCTTAAAACCTTAGCTAAACTTACAACTTAAACCTAGATTGCCCTTAAGTGCGTCAAGAAAACGCCAAAACCTAAATTGGCATTTCTAATTCCCTTGATTAATTTATGCCAATTGAAATTAAGCATATTCCTCAAATGTTGGCATATTTCATTTTTCCACAAGAGTAGCACTTTAAAGTTAAGGCCCGGATTGCCTTAAATTTCCTAAGAACATACCAAAATCCCAACTTGGTAGCTCTTATGAATTTCCCAATATGTGCCTTTTAAGATTAAAATCAACTTTTCACCACTAGGCACATTTTACTCTTTCAAGGAGTAAATAATAGTTCCATTTCATTTTCAAAGGTTAACAAAAACCTTGAAAATGCTCCTTGAGTGTCAATTTCCTCAAAGTTGGGTTAACTACCCTTCTAATCGGAGTTGACACTCTCTAACCCATTTATGGGGTAGAGAAGATGCTCCTAGGAACCCAACACCTATTGGTGCTCCTTGGATGCTCTAGGTACTCACTAGGGATAACTTCCCTAGATACCTTCCTAGTGACCTTGTTGGGCTTCTTAGAAGCCTTGGTCACATTTTCTAGGTCAACCCTAGGGATAGCCTCCCTTGTGACCTTGTTAGTGACTTTCTTAGACTTCTTAGAAGTCTTAGTCACTTTGGTTGCAAAAATACTCTTAGGGATGACTTCCCTAGTATTCTTAACTTGACCTCTAGACCTAGGGTTTATTCCATAACTATATGGAACTCTATGGTAAGAGGGCACATCCTTCTTAGCCTTTGGTTTGTATCCCAAACCTCTATGGCCGTTGGATGACCTTTGTGCTCCTAGACCTAGGCTATGCTCATTTTGCCCTAATAAGATATTTTCCATCCTTTTTAGGGTCTTTTCCATTTTATCAAGTCTTGATCTCAAGACTTGATTTTCTATCATTAAATCCTTAGAATTTAGTTTTTCATTAAGTCCATGAGCATTTTGGTTTCTAGGCTTGTATCTAAAATCCTTAGAGTTATTGCCTAGACTTTTACCTACATTCCTAACCCTAGGAGTGATAGTCTTAGCATGTAGGGCCACATGCTTTTCCTTAAAGCCCTCATGCTTTCTATTCTTATGGTAAATTGCATTAAAATGATAAAAGTTAGACCTATCATGCTTTTTACCATAATGTAAAGGAGTAGGCTCAATAAATGTTACCTTCTTCTTTACCTTGGAGGCTCCCCCTTGACTAGTGCCTCCTTGAGCCTTGACCCTCTTCTTCCCCTTGGGGCATTGACTACGATAATGCCCCTTTTGATTGCAAGAGAAGCATATGATATGCTCCTTGCTCTTCTTTGTATTGGAGATGGTCTCCTTGGGCTTCACCTTGCCCTTTTGTGCCACTTGGCCCTTCTTCTTGGCTAATTTAGGGCACTTGCTCTTGTAGTGCCCATGTTCCCTACATTCAAAGCATATAATATGATTTTTATTATTAATTGAAATATTTATATCTTTGCTTGTAGGGGTGGCATCTTTTTCTTTGGATCCGGAGGTAGAAGCTTCCTCTTGATCGGACCTTGATTCTCCTCCATTTGATTTTTCTTGACTTGTGGAGGTAGAAGCTTCTTCCTCCTTTTCTTCTCTTGACCCGGATGTAGAAGCTTCTCCTTCTTCTTGATCCGGCGTCACCAAGGATTGCTCCCCCTCAATCCTAGAGGTGGAGGCTTCATCATCTTGAATATGAAACAAGGAATATGCTCCCTCCTTGTTCCCTTCGTTGCATTCCCTTGAGGATGAAGCTTCTTGGATTTCCTCTTCTTCGGAGGTTGAGCATCTCTCAACCTCGGAATCCTCCTCTTGGTCTTGCTCCAAAGAGTCTCCCTCTCTGGATTCTTCTTGATCTCGTACAGTGGAGGGGATCTCTTCATGAAGCTTGGCCAATTTGCTCCAAAGCTCCTTGGCATCTTTGAATTCTCCAACTTGAGCCAAGATGTGGCTAGGCAATAAGTTGACCAAAAGCTTGGTCACTTTGTCATTTGCCTCGCCCCTTTTAATTTGCTCCGAGCTCCATCTGCTTTTCTTTAGAAGCTTGCCCTTGGAGTTCGTTGGAGCCTTCAAGCCTTCCATTAGAGCAAACCATTGCTCTATCTCCATCATAAGAAAGTTTTCGATTCTTGATCTCCAAGAATCAAAACTTGTGGAAGTGTATGGTGGAGCCACCCTTGTGTCAAATCCAAGTCCATCTTGGAATTGCATCTTGAAGTTGAGCTTGATGAAGTCTTGAACTTGAAGAATTTGCTCCGACTTCTTCACCCTCTAGCTTTTCTTGATATGCTTGACCCTTCCCGATGATTCCGGTGAAGAGCGCCTTGCTCGATACCACTTGTTAGGACCAAAAGTAGCTAGAGGGGTGAATAGCTCGTCGCGTGCTCGTCGCGCTTAGTTGCTTGGCGTTGCTTGTTTCTTCTTGGATGTGCAGTGGAAAATACAGAAACAAACATAAAACGCTAACACTAGGATTTTACTTGGTATCCACCTCACAAGAGGTGACTAATCCAAGGATCCACACCAACGCACACACCCTCCACTAAATAAACCTCCTTTGTGGTAACTACCAAGGGCGGAGAAGCCCTACAAGACTCAATACAAGAAGAAAGGGAAGGAGTACAAGAAATAGAAGCTTACAAGCTTTACAATGAGTACAAACCCTAACCCTAGCTTCTCTTCTTGGCTTTGATCCGCCTCTTGACTTGGAGAGCTTCCAAGATTCTTCAAGAACTGGCGATCTGAGCTTTGTGAGTGCTGTGGAGGAGCTGGCGAGAATCTGAGAAGTTGTCGTTAAAGTTCTACCGAAGACCACGCTCGCCTGCGGCTTTAAACCCGACGCAACGGTCGGATCCCGATCGATTCGAATGTTCCGAATCGATCGGGGAGGCTTTGGATCGATCCACGGATCGATCCAGAGCGCCTCTGTGCTCTGGAAACGCGCCTGGATCGATCCACGGATCGATCCAGCGCTTATCGCGCGAAGCAGCATCGTCCCGATCGATCGGCTGATCGATCGGGACCTCTGGATCGATCCACGGATCGATCCAGAAGCTTTCTGTTCGCTGGGAAGAATCTGGATCGATCCACTGATCGATCCACAGCCTGGATCGATCCACGGATCGATCCAGCACTTGGTTTTTGCCCAAAACCAAGTCCCAAACCTCCCTCACCAACATCCGGTCAACCTTGACCTGTTGGTACATCATGCCTCGCATCTGGTCACTCCCTTGACCTGCTAGGACTCCCCACCAAGTGTCCGGTCAATCCTTTGACCCACTTGGACTTTTACTCGTCGTGCCAAGTATCCGGTCACTCCATTGACCTACTTGGACTTCCACTAGATGTCTGGTCAACCTTGACCCATCTGGACTTCCTTCCTTGCCAAGTATCCAGTCAATCCCTTTGACCTACTTGGACTTCCCAACACCAGATGTCCGATCATCCTTGATCCATCTGGATTTCCTTCCTTGCCAAGTATCCAGTCAATCCCTTTGACCTACTTGGACTTCCCAACACCAGATGTCCGATCATCCTTGATCCATCTGGATTTCCTTCCTTGCCTGGCTTCACTCACCAGGACTTTCACCTAGCTTCACTCACTAGGGTTTTCCATCTGCCTAGTTTCACTCACTAGGACTTTCACCTGGCTTCACTCACCAGGACTTTCACCTAGCTTCACTCACTAGGACTTTCACCTAGCTTCACTCACTAGGGTTTTCCATCTGCCTAGTTTCACTCACTAGGACTTTCACCTGGCTTCACTCACCAGGACTTTCACCTAGCTTCACTCACTAGGACTTTCACCTGGCTTCACTCACCAGGACTTTCACCTAGCTTCACTCACTAGGGTTTTCATTCTGCCTAGCTTCACTCACTAGGACTTTCACCTGGCTTCACTCACCAGGATTTCCTTCTGCCTAGCTTCACTCACTAGGACTTTCACCTGGCTTCACTCACCAGGATTTCCTTCTGCCTAGTTTCACTCACTAGGACTTCCTTCTGCCTAACATGCCAGTTAGGACTTCCCAGTCAAGTATCCGGTCAACCTTGACCTACTTGACTCTTCTTCGATTGATGTCTTATTGTCAAACATCTAAACCCTAACCAAGACTCAGCTTGGTTAACCAGGTCACCCTTGACCTGAGGGATATTGCACCAACAAGAAAAAGTACTTCTGGATATATTTTTATGATGAGTTCAGCAGCTATTTCATGGTGTTCAAAGAAGCAACCAATTGTGACTTTATCCACAACAGAAGCAGAATTTGTAGCTACAACAGTTTGTGCTTCTCAAGCAATTTGGCTAAAGAACATACTTGAAGAGTTATATTTCAAGCAAGAAGGTGCTGTTAAAATTTATTGTGATAATAGTTCAACTATTAAACTCTCTAAAAATCCCGTCATGCATGGAAGAAGCAAGCACATAGATGTGAGGTTTCACTTTTTAAGAGACTTGACGAAGGATGGAGTAATTGATCTTTACTTCTGCACAAGTGAAGATCAAATTGCTGATATTATGACCAAGCCATTGAAGTTATCTACATTTCAAAGGTTAAGGGGGCTGATTGGAGTATGCCCATTTGATAATTCTTAAACCAAATGTTTTTTTAAAAAACATTTAGTTTAAGGGAGGGTGATAAGATTAAAATTTTTTATCATTTGTCCGAGTCTTTTGGTTTTGTTTGAGTCTTTTGCTTATCGATTAGTTTTAGTGGGATCCTATTAATTAGGAGATAGTGGATGAAATATTCTACTGTAAAAACCTATAAATAGGCTCTGGCTCTTCTTTCTGAAGAAGTAATAAAATCTTCTATGCAAAGTAGAAGCCTTTGTTTAGTGTCTTGCGTTCCTCTTGTCTTGTTGACAGTAATAAGTAGATGAATGATCGATCATTGAAGAATAAGAATAAACTTAAATTACTTTACATAAAATAGCTAAATTTGTTGTCTCCAAAGAGAATCGATCCTTCCACGATAACCATCCTTAAAAAGCAACTCTAAATTAATATATAACATCCTTGCAATTTCTTCTCTAACGCAATTCTCTCTTCTCTGTATAAATATATATAATTGAAAGAACAGAATCAATACAAGAACTTATTCGCTCGCCAGAATCCTGAGAAACAAAAAAATGGCAATTTCAGAGATCTTTTTCTCTAGATTTCGGTCAGCTGATTTCCTTTTGACTCAGCAGAAAAAGATATTCCATCATCTGTATCTTGTTAATGTTAGATTACACTCGATGCCGGCGCCGGCAGTCGCCTTGGAGGAGCAGTGGCGGCAGAGTCCATATATATCGGTCGACGCTACCGGCAGCCGCGCCACACCATGGACACTCCTCCCCCCTTCCCTAATATCTCCGGCGACCTCGCCTGCGGCACTGCCCACCACGAGTACCCCTCGCCGCAGCCGCCGACGCCGCCAGGATAGAGCTGGAGCCCGGCGGAGTAGTCGCGGCGGAAGAGGAGCGCGACGGCGGCGCGCATGCGGAGGCGTACGTCACGTCATCATTTATAGTTTAATAATGGTAATGAGTAAAAAATAATGATAAAACATTAAATAAAAATATACGTGAAATAGCAATCCCCTCTGTCTCTCTCTCTCTCTGCTCATCGCCGGACAAGGTGCTCATCGCTTGCCTAGCTGCTATGATCCCTCTCCACTTTCCTCCCCAAATTCGTTTTTTTCCCCTTAGAAAACGCAAACGAAGCGTGTTGATGTTCATCCACGCCAGAAACCATCATTTCTTCTTTGTTTTCGATGAGAAAATTTGATTTTTCAACATTATGATGCATGTTTGTTCGATTTATGTTTGTTCGATTTATAGATCATATGGAAGAAAGAGGGTGTTCATGTCCATCCACTGTTTGTAAGAATGCCTAGCCACGTGAACCTTACGTGGATTCCTTGTCTTCAGTGTTTAGAATTATGTGCATGTTTTTCCTCCAATAATTCAGTGGAGGCCTTGTTTTTTCCCCTAAGATTCCTCCTTGGTTTTTCCCCTAAGCTTTCTGCTGGATATGCTAGAATATTGTTTAGATCTCCAAGATCTGTGTACAGGTGATGAAGGATTCCATTTTCCTTTTGCTGTTCTTATTATGAGTAGTCTTGAGTCCATCTCTTACATACTTGCTTGATATAATTACTGAAAGAGGGGATTTCTGTCTGTTCTCCCTTTTATATGAATGATAAGAAATTTTTTTTCTTCTTTTCTTCTTCTTTTGACTCAGAGACAGATTGACTAGGCGTTTGGCATGAGGATGGAAATCACCAATGTTTCTGAGTATGAGAAAATTGCCAAGCAGAAGTTACCAAAGATGATATATGATTACTTTGCATCAGGAGCTGAAGATCAGTGGACACTAAGGGAGAATCGAAGCGCATTCTCGAGGATTCTGTGAGTATATTGTGTTTTAGCATACAATTTATTCTCCTTTTAATATTAGATCCTGAGAGTATCCATGGCTGATCTTAGTGGTATTTGGTTTTGTTCCTGGTCCTGAGGGAGTTTCTTGCTATGTCACTTGCATTGTGATCCTTTTAACTTCAATTGAAGGAAAGTTAACTTGCTAATTCATGTTAATGAGATCCAAGAAAAAAGGAACACAATACAGTGACCAATGGTTAAGAAACCTCATCTGATTCAGGAAATTGTAGTGCATAGGTAAAATGGTCTCGCCTGTGTTGTTGGGCACTAGAACCATCTTTTCTACTAAATAGGGTGGAAAGCTAGTCTCATGTATTATATGCCTTATTAAGGCCATAAACAAGCCAAGTTGAGCTAAGCTTTATGGTGTTTAAGTTTATTTGATAAGGTAATCGAATCAAGTCAAATCAAGCCGATTCTAAAATGAATCAAGCCGTTGAAATGATTATTCAAGCTTGACTTGATTTCTTCTTTATGAGCTTGAACTTAGTTTAAGTTTGACTTGAGATTGATTTGTTTAAATGTTATCGAACTCCCCGTTCAAGCTTGTTTAATTGTTTAAAAATTTTACAATTTTAAATTTGTTTGATAGGCTATTAAGCTGGATAATATAAGTTTGTTTGTTCGTTTTGAAAATTTCTTTGTTTATTTGTTATATTGAAGAGAGTTTTATTGATGAACATAATTCACAAACCCATGAACATTGCTCACCAATAGTTTATAATCTTTGTTCATGAATATAAATGAGTTGAATACATGTATATTCACGCTTGTTCATTTAATATAATAAGTTATTCAAGTTTGTTCATTTAATTGACTTTATGTATATTGAATGAGCATAAACACTCATATCAAGTTGAACACAAATTTACTCATGAACGTTTGATTCATTTATACAAATCTCTAGTTTTGAAACTCTGCACACAACATATATGATAAATGCAGTTATTGGATCTAAATCTGATAGTTTTCACAATGTTTTTCTTCTTTCTTCTTCTAGCTTTCGACCCCGTATTCTCGTTGATGTATCGAATATCGATATGACCACAACAATCTTGGGTTTCAAGATTTCGATGCCTATCATGATTGCCCCCACAGCTATGCAGAAGATGGCACATCCTGAAGGTTTCTCCCTAGCACTTGAGAATAGTACTAATATATCGTATTTTGTGGCTACTTTCTCTTTTTGTGTTCGACCTCGGTTAGGCTTCACATTCGAACCATATTCTCTTCATGCTTTAGTAATTCACTAACTTATGTACGAAGAAAATATACTAATCGAGTTGCCTAATTTACTTATTGTAGTTTTTGTGTATCTTGTAATGACCAAACAGGGGAACTTGCAACAGCTAGAGCAGCATCAGCAGCCAACACTATCATGGTTTGTTGTTATACATACTAGAATTTCTTGTGTTGCATTTTATCGTTCTTTTGTCATCGGTAACGTAATAGAAAATCTTGCTCATCACTTAGAAACATAATAGAAAATCTCACATTTGAAACAAGTGAATGACCATCAACTTTGTTTACTGGTCATAACCAATTCACTTCTCCTAGTTTGTTATTCGTAATAAATTGTTTTCTTGACGATCCTTCCTCCTGTTCTGTGTTGTAGACATTATCCTCATGGTCGACTTCTAGTGTCGAAGAAGTTAACTCAACAGGGCCCGGAGTTCGCTTCTTCCAACTCTATGTAATTATGCATATTCAAGTCTTGTTTCTGGCTTCACTTCTTTTCATTAGCTTTGCTTCCTGATATTGATCGTATTCTTCATATTTGAATCTGTTGGTAGGTCTACAAGGACCGAAATGTAGTGAGGCAACTCGTCGGAAGAGCTGAGAAGGCAGGCTTCAAGGCAATTGTACTCACAGTGGACACACCGAGACTCGGAAGAAGAGAAGCTGACATTAAGAACAGGTCTTATATTCCATGGCACTGTATTTGATCCTGATGAGTATGTTTCATAATTCGATTCTTAATCTAAAAATCCGATTCTCGGTTCAATTCAGATTCACTTTACCGCCTTCTCTGACACTCAAGAACTTCGAGGAGCTGAACATCGAAAAGATGGATATGGTAGGCCGTTGTGAATCTTGTTTCCCTATATCATGCTGCTTACAAACAATCTGTGGTTTTTGTAGACTAATGATTCGGGGCTAGCATCGTACGTCGGCAGCCAAGTCGATCGTTCCCTATCGTGGAAGGTGTGTCGATTCTAAGCACTCGCAAAGACACCGACACCCGATTAACGTAACAAAGAAAGTTACAACATCCTATTGCTACTTATCACACTGTTTGTGCAGGATGTGAAGTGGTTGCAGACAATTACAAGCCTCCCAATTATATTGAAAGGAGTCATGACTGCCGAGGACAGTAAGCAATCAGTAACGCTGATGTTTTTGTTTTCGACATGATCATATCCATTGTTTCTGGCAATTGCAGCTCGATTGGCCGTTCAAGCTGGAGTTGCTGGCATCGTCGTGTCTAACCATGGTGCTCGTCAGCTCGATTATGTCCCGGCAACCATTACTTGTTTGGAAGAGGTACATAAACATGTTTAGTATTCACAATCTTGAATTTCCGAGATGTCTACTGATCCTAAATTAAATTGTTTGACGACTAAACTAGGTTGTCAAAGCAGCACAAGGGAAAGTCCCAGTGTTCTTGGATGGGGGTATTCGTCGAGGCACCGACATCTTCAAGGCCTTAGCCTTGGGAGCATCCGGAGTATTTGTAAGTGTTTTCTTCTTGAATGCCGATAACCATTCTTCGTGTCTCGATAAATTTAGCCATTTTCAAGAAGATAAAGGATTATGAATGCTTTCCCCTCTACTTAGATAACTCTCCCTTGTTGATCGCAGATCGGAAGGCCAGTGGTTTTTGCATTGGCAGCCGACGGAGAGGCTGGGGTTCGGAAAGTGCTCCAAATGCTTTCAGACGAGCTCGAGCTCACCATGGCCTTGAGTGGCTGCACCTCCATCGAGCAAATCACTCGGAATCATGTCGTGACTGAGTCGGATTCGAATCGAAATCTCTCGAAGATGTAGATCAAACCAACTTCATCAAAATAATCTTGTTGATGCAATTTGATTGATGGTGTAGACTTCAACCGGAAGGAGTTTGTTTTGTGGAGGGAAAATTTTAAGACTTCAACTATAATTTGCATATCTGCCACTTTAAATTTTTATATTATAAATATACCACTATGAAACTTAAAAACCTTTATACAAATATCATTGAAACTTATGTGAATAGCCAACTCATTATGTTTGTTATTGTGGCGCTCTATATGAAAATTTATGTTCTTTCTAACTTATTTGTTTTATGTGATTGATTTAATATTTGTTGCAGTAGTTTTGATTAAAATTATTATAAGACGAGATGTTTTGGTCAAAATTGCTCAAACGTTTGTCAAAATTGATTCATATTGTAGTAGTTTTAATAATAATTAATATAATAGTTAGATCAGTTTTAATCAAATTAGAACAATTTCAATCAATATTTGAGTTTTGTTTAAGCAATTCAGGTTATTCTGACGCATGTGAATCTAGTGGACGATTCTTACAAAAATTTCAAATTCTCTTATGCTATAAGAAAGGAAAGGAATTTATGGTGAAAAATTATTTTCGGAGGAAGAGAAGAGAAAGGGTAAGAAATCTCTTCCTTTGTATTCTTGTTTATTTTCATTGAGGAAGATGGATACATGCGACGTAATTTTATAAACAAAAAAACGTACATGCGTCATTTTTTTTTTTTTGTACATGGTGTAATTTTGTAAGTTAAAAAGGGTGCATGCGTCATTATTTTTTGGTATATGGTGTAATTTTGTGAATGAAAAGGGGTGCATGCGTCATTTTTTTTCCCATCCGTTGTTTTCCTTCCAATTTTAAGGTGATCGATTTTGATTCCAAAATCATCCGTGGATGAATTGCATTTCTCTTCCATTTGAAAATTTCAATGAAGTAAACGGTGGAAACTTTTCCACTGCAAAAATTTTTCCTTAATTTTATTTTCCACTCTCCGAAGTAAACAGAGCATTAGTATAATATGTTCGGGGTGAGATGTAAACTTTCATTGCTTAGAAGCAAGTCCGTTCCACCTCTTATCATTGATAACAAAAAAAACTTAAAACCATCACCTCACCATCCCTTCAGAGTGGACCCCACTGTTTAGAAGGAAGTTAAATAACGGAGGACTCCGCTCAACACTAGCAGTGCTTGCAAGTAGAGATTGAAATAACTAATGAAACATTTCTCACCCACCTCTTATCATTGCGTCATAGCCAGGGTAATATTTAAGCAATTTATAGAGACATCTCCAATGCAGAGAGGCACTCACGCGCGTCACGTACAGATATTGCCCAGAATACCAAAAATGTGTATATATATAATTCAAGTATTTAATCTTTCAATTCAACTAGTAATAAAGTATCTAGCTCTATAGATCAACTACTAAGTAAATTCAGAAGTATGAGTTACTTCTCATCTAATAGTCAACGTCTTAGATTTTTATCTCATAATAAGAAAATGTCCTACGGTGCATTATAGTTACTGATCCCGTCCGAAAGCTGAGTTGGACAGAGGCTGGCTGCGTTGTCGCTGATGTTGACGGAAAGTCGTTGAGATGCCTGGTTGACCTAGTACCTCCTGGAAAGGTTCCCACGGGGGGTGATGACGGGAACGACGAGGTGAGGGCTCTGCACACACTCAGACAAGCCGCTCTCACGTTAGAGACCAAGAACCAGGGAAAAAGTCCCGGGTCAAGCCCTCCGACGCTCAAGTCAGGTATTTTTTCCCTAGAAGCACAGTGAAATGACGAAAATAAAAGACGAGTGCGAAAAGACGAGTGATCGTCCCTACGTAAAGATAAAGCCTCCATTTTTATATGGCAGTGGGTACTTCTGGAGTCTGGCGAGTGTCAGGAAATGTCGGGTGTCAGAATTTGTTTGGCGGTGAATGACACATGACATCTTCTTATAGGCCTAATGAGGGATCGATGTGCAATGAGCCCTAGACCGTTAGCATATTCCCTGACATGTGATGATTATTCTCTGACGGGTTGTTACGATTCTCTGGCTCGATTGTCGTGTAGTGTGTGCCTGCCCCGATCTGTTAACCCTGGACTGGATCCTTATACCCACAGATCTTGACTTGTGGGCACAGACCTGCGTTTCCTGGTGAATTCCCTGGCTTGTGTTTGTCACCCCGTAAGTCCAAATCTGTACGTTCAACCCTCCATTTGCCACTCGATAGATCCCGATAAATCCAGACCTGCGCTTGCTGCCCTGCCAATCGAGACCTTCACTTATCGTTCTTTAAGTCTCGTTCCGTACGCACGGCTCTGCTCTGTATTTTATCCTGTAAGTCTAGAACTGTATCCTATAAGTCCTGACCTGTAAGCCTTAGTCCTCCTATCCTGACCTGTAAGCCTTAGTCCTCCTATCCTGACCTGTATGCCTTCCTCCTGTCCTGACCTGTACGCCTTGATCAGTGTGTGTAAGCCTTAGCCCGCTTACCTTAAACTGAAAGCCTTAGTCCTCTTGTCCTGTCCTGTCCTGTAAATCCCGACCTGTAATTCTTAGTACGCAGATCCCAACCTGTATGTCTTTGGTCGCGTATCTTGTTTTGCGAATCTCGTTCTATAAATCCCGACCTGTAAGCCTTAGTCCGCATGTCCCAAACTGTACGCCTTTGGTCCGCGTATCCTGTTCTGCGAATCTCGTCTTATAAATCCCGACCTATAAGCCTTAGTCCGCATATCCCAATCTGTACGTCTTTGGTCTGCGTATCCTGTTTTGCGAATCTCGTCCTGTAAATTCCTGTTGGTTACTACTCGGAAAACCTAGAGGTTCCACTGTACAAAAATTTTGTACAAAGGTCTGAACCTTTTCCTAGCTACCATGTGTTCTTTTAAATTAAATTTTGGATCGCCTGCGGAACTTAACACTTTTGATCCAAAACTTAATCTATATGTTCTTTTAGGTTTAGACTTGGATCTCCTGCGGAACTTAACATGTTCGACCCAAATCACCTTAAGTTATTAATTCCATTAAACATTAATTTCCATAATTGGTTAATTATGGTCGTGTACTTGTGTTCACTCGTGTACCATCTATCCCTATCTCCTCTGCATATGCTGGCTGCAAGCTCGTCCTCAGTACCAGATACTAAAGCTGAGGTATCATCCATCACTGCTTGCTATCTCTATTCAGCTGCTCATATGTCTACATCATCAATGTCCACGCTATGTCCTGTGTCCACTGTAAGCTGGTGCCCCCACACCTCCACTGTTGGTTGCTACTCGGAAAGCCTAGAGGTTCCACTGTACAAAAATTTTGTACAAAGGTCTGAACCTTTTCCTAGCTACCATGTGTTCTTTTAAATTAAATTTTGGATCGCCTGCGGAACTTAACACGTTTGATCCAAAACTTAATCTATTTGTTCTTTTAGGTTTTGACTTGGATCTCCTGCGGAACTTAACACGTTCGACCCAAATCACCTTAAGTTATTAATTCCATTAAATATTAATTTCCATAATTGGTTCCCAGTACTGACGTGGCGAGGCACATGGCCTTCTTGGATATGGGAGCAACCACCACCGACTAGACAAAACCTTTTATGGAAAGCTAATATTTAATTTCCTAAAATAACTTTAGGTTAATCGAAAAGAACAATCAAATCACAAGGAAAAGAAAAACAAAAGAACACTATATCGAAAACAAATTCGAAACACTAGAATCGTAAGCCTCTTGTATTTGGTATTATTTCCAAAAATAACTAGTATGATGCGGAAAGGAAAAATACTAGTTATACCTTTTAGAAAGACCTCTTGATCTTCTACCGTATTCCTCTTCTAACCTCGGACGTTGTGTGGGCAACGATCTTCCGAGATGAGAACCACCAAGCACCTTCTTCTTCCTTCTAGGTTTCGGCCACCAAAATTCTCCAAGAGAAGTAGAGGTCCGGCCACCACCACCAAGCTCTAAGGGATGCAAGAAATAAAACCTCCTTTCTCTCTTTCTTCTCCTAGCTAGAACCGGCCACCATCAAGAGCTCCAAGAGGGATTGCCGCCGGCCATAAGAAGAAGAGAAAAGAAAGAAGCTAGGGCCGGCCACCAAGGAGGAAAAGAGAGGAAGAATAGAATAGAGTTATTCACCACGAAGCCTTCTCTACCCCCTCTTTTATAATCCTTGGTCTTGGCAAATAAGGAAATTTAATTAAAAACTTCCTTAATTATTTTGCCATGAAAAAGAAAATTTTATTTAATTAAAAATAATTTTCTTTTTACAAATACAATGGCCGGCCACACCATTCCACAAATCAAGGAAAGTTTTAATTAAAACAAAAATTAAAACTTCCTAATTTGTTTCTAGAAATTTATAAAAATTTCTCCAATAATTTTATCCCTTCATGATTGGTTAATAAAAAAGAAATTAAAATATTTCTTTTAAACATGTGGATAAAAAGAAAGTTATCTCTAAAAAATTAAAATCTCTTTTAATTTACAAATAAGGAAAGATATCAAATCTTTTCTTAATCTTTTGTAGAAACTTATAAAAGAAAATATTTAATTTTAAACTCTCTTTTAAATCATGAACATGATTAAAATTGAAAGTTTTCTTAAAAATTTAAAATCCTCCTTTAATCAACAAATAAGGAAAGATTTCAAATTTTAAACTCTTTTTTAAACATGTAGATGATTTACAAATAAGGAAAGTTTTTACCAAAAATTAAAACCATCCTTTTAATCTACAAATAAGGAAAGAGATTAATCTCTTCTCTTAATCTTTTGTAGAAAGTTATAAAAGGAAATTTTTAATTTTTAAACTCTCTTTTAAAATCATGATATCCACATAAGAAATAATTTTAATAAAAATCCTTTTTAATATTCTAGTGGCCGGCCACCTAAGCTTGGGACCCAAGCTTTGGCCGACCACCTACATGGCTCATCCATTGGTCTTGGCCGGCCCTAGCTTGGGTTCCAAGCTAGCTTGGCGGCCCCATTGATGGGTAAGAAGGTGGGTATAGGTGGGTATAAATCTCTATATACTAGAGGCTACGATAGGGACCGAGAGGAGGAATTGGTTTTGGTCTCCCGATGAAATTAAGCATCCCGTGTTCGCCCCGAACACACAACTTAATTTCATTAATAATAATTCATTCCACTAAAGAACTATTATTGAACTACCACACCAATCCCAAATTACATTTTTGGGCTCTTTCTTATTATGAGTGTGTTAGTCTCCCTGTGTTTAAGATATCGAATGTCCACTAATTAAGTGAGTTACTGACAACTCATTTAATTAATATCTTAGTCCAAGAGTAGTACCACTCAACCTTATTATCATGTCGGACTAAGTCCACCTGCAGGGTTTAACATGACAATCCTTATGAGCTCCTCTTGAGGACATTATCAACCTAGTATCTCTAGGACACAGTTTCCTTTTATAATCAACAACACACACTATAAGTGATATCATTTCCCAACTTATCGGGCTTATTGATTTATCGAACTAAATCTCACCCATTGATAAATTAAAGAAATAAATATCAAATATATGTGCTTGTTATTATATTAGGATTAAGAGCACACACTTCTATAATAACCGAGGTCTATATTTCTTTATAAAGTCAGTATAAAAGAAACGACCTCAAATGATCCTACTCAATACACTCTAAGTGTACTAGTGTAATTATATAGTTAAGATAAACTAATACCTAATTACACTACGACCTTCCAATGGTTTGTTCCTTTCCATTATGGTCGTGAGCAACTGTTTATAATTTATAAGGTACTGATAACATGATCCTCTGTGTGTGACACCACACACCATGTTATCTACAATATAAATTAATTGAATAACTACATTTATCATAAATGTAGACATTTGACCAATGTGATTCTTATTTTTAGATAAATGTTTATACCAAAAGCTAGGCTTTTAGTATACACTCTAACAATTCCGACCTGTGAGTCTTAATCCGCCTATCCCGACCTGTAAGGCCTAGTCCGCATATCCCAATTTGTACGCCTTTGGTCCGAGTATCCTGTTCTGCGAATCTCATTCTGTAAATCCCGACCTGTAAACCTTAGTCCGCATATCCCAACCTGTACGTCTTTGGTCCGCGTATCTTGTTCTGCGAATCTCGCTTGTAAATCCCGACCTGAAAGCCTTAATCCACATATCCCGACCTGTACGTCCTACCTTCCGCGTTCCTACTCGCCATGCGGGCCTAACCCCTGGATGCCACTTATGCCCGACCGGGATCATCCTGTAACCTGGACCTTGGACCCCCACATAAGCCAGACTCTTGACCCCACGTAGGCTGGACTTTTGACTCCCACGTAGGCTTGACTTCTGACCGCTACATGAGCTTGACTTCTGACCATCACGTGGACTTGACTTCTGACCATGTCAACTATCCGATTTTACTATCATGCACCGTATCAATTACAAATGCTTGGCAAACCACTTGAGGGCTTTAACATTGCACCAGGGCTAGTTTTAACTAATTTTGAAATAGTCTTAGTTAAAATTATTACGGTAATGTTAGAATAGGCATCTTTTAATACTAATTTTAGTAGATAATTTTATTATTAATTATTCTTATTGCATTTATGTTTGTTTAATAAATTAAATAATAACAATATTTTAGAATACATTTTTTATTAAATATTACCAACTAAAGTTTAATTAATTTAAACTAATTAATACGGTGAGATAAAAAAAAAGGTAAATTAGATACTAAACGGTCTACTAAATGAAAAGATTATCCTTATTCATTCATACAAGTCTACTATTTGGGTACTAATTAAACCGGGCTAATTAATTTAAACTAATGATAACTATCATTATAATTATATCAAAATGAAATATATTTACAATATTAAAATTTAAATGATAAATAAACGCATTTTACAAGTAAATTGTTTTAACAACATTTCTGGATAATGAAAATAAAAAAACAGCTGAATAGCAAAACTGAGGTGTGTGTGAGAGAGATAAATGGAGGCCACTCACGACCCATCCCTTGCCCGCACACCGCAATGGATCAAGGAATCCTCCTCCACCCACTTCGTCTCTTCTTCTATCTCCTCCTCTGCATATAGATCTCTCTCCAATCTGCCCTCCTATCCCTCCGCCGAGCTTCCTCTCTGTCAGATCCCTCGCTTGCCCCCTCCAATCCGACCCAATCCGAGTCCGAGATGAGAGGAGGTGGCCTGTGGCAGCTCGGGCAATGCCTCTCCCGGCGCATCGCCCAATCGAAGCCCGGATCCGCCCTGAAACCCCGCACTTTCGCCGCCGCTCCGGCCGCCGAGCCGGCGGAGCTCAAGAAGACGGCGCTGTACGATTTTCACGTCGAGAACGGTGGAAAGATGGTGCCTTTCGCGGGGTGGAGCATGCCTCTCCAGTACAAGGACTCCATCATGGATTCCACTCTCAACTGCCGCGCCGCCGGGAGCTTGTTTGATGTCTCCCACATGTGCGGCCTCAGCCTCCGTGGCCGCGACGCCATACCCTTCCTCGAGACGCTCGTCGTGGCTGACATCGCCGGGATGCGCCCCGGCACCGGATCGCTCACGGTCTTCACCAACGAGCGCGGCGGCGCCATCGATGACTCCGTGGTGACGAAGGTGCAGGACGACCACGTCTACCTGGTGGTGAACGCCGGCTGTAGGGACAAGGACCTGGCGCACATCGGTGCGCATATGGAAGCTTTCAAAAAGAAGGGAGGGGTTGTCGATTGGCACATTCACGACGAAAGGTCGCTACTTGCCCTCCAGGTATTCGGCATCTGCTCCAGGCCGATTTTAAGGCCATAAATCTGATGATAATTTCTTCCTTCTGTGATTGATTTTGATTCTTACAGAAATCAGTCCATACATTTAACGATTTCCCTTTCTCTGAGATTCTATTACTTGTGTTTTCATCTAGTTCATCAAAGGTGATGTTCTTGGTGAGCATTTTGCTCGTTCTTCATCATGAAACAGTGATCTATGCCATTTCCAGCTTTGAGGTTGGCAATCATCTGAATTCACCTTTGTGCAAGCTTTTAGTCAAATGTAGAGAGGTTGATCAATTGTGTGATGGTTGGTGTTTCAATTCTGTACATTGCACGGACATCATATGCAATGTGAGCATTAAACACAATCAAATTACTTTAGAGTTCAGGGTTTAGTTCTACCATTTGTTGACGAAATAGCGCATGCTAAATGCCATCCTTGAACTCCTAATTAGGAAGAAGGAGAAGACTTGCATTCTCATTGAAGCAAACATATTGTTGCAATCTAATATCACATTCATTTGTCCATCAAATTTGTGACTGACCTACTACAAGCAAATGGTCAGTGTATCATACAGTTATAGATGTGGCTATTTTTGTTTTATCCATAAAGAATTTAGAAAATTAGAACATTGTGATAGATATAAACATTTTTTTGTTGTCAGATTGATTATTGAGAAATTCTTACGATCAACTTTTGATATGAGGTGGGGCATCAATTAAAAAATGGAAGACGATGTGTTTCTTGATCTTTAATGCCTTTGCTTTCTCATATTTTAAGTATGATTACATTTCTCTTCTTACTTTCATGTTGAGTATTAAATATAACTGTCAGCATTCCATTTCTTTTTCTTTGCTCATATGTAATACATACTGTTTTTTGATCAAATTTCTTGTCTCACTAACTCCAAATGGGCTTTCGCTGTTTCTTGGACAAACTTAGGGCCCTCTCGCTGCACCAGTTCTTCAGTTGTTGACAAAGGTGGATCTGAGCAAAATCTATTTCGGTGACTTCCACACGTTGGACATCCATGGATCTCATTGTTTTCTCACAAGAACTGGGTACATTTTCTCGTTTTTGTTTTCAAAGAATTAACCTTACGCGTACCGAAACTCCAAGGCATCTGTCAATTTGGAACAGATACAATAGGCTTTCTTTTTCAGAAAAATTTACATTGTGTTTTGTTGTTCGATCACCCTTGATTGGATTAAGAATAATAGTGCAACAAAAGAACTTAGCAAGTAAATGATCTTTAGGTCAAGAGATCAAACTATGAGTTTCAAGGAAATAAAAGAAATTGGATCTTCTTTGTTATATCATCATCACACACCGGTAGATCTTGGTGAAGTAAAATCTGATCATTTTCCTTCTGTTTATTTCTTCAAGTAATATTATGTATGAGCAGTAAAGATTGAAATTTATTGTAAACAAAGTGAAATATATGCACCACAAACTCTGTAACTCTGTGCCTCTCAGTTCAAGAAAAGTGTTAGACGATTATTTGACGGTGGTCTTTGTTACTCTTAAAGTTGTTTTTGCATGTTCAGTGATCTAATCTTTGCTTTATCGAAGGAATCTGATAAAATTCTGATCTATGATACAAAAGTTGTACTGCTTTTCAAGATTTCTCGTTTAACAGTGTATTCTATGAAACTAATGGCCAATACCTTTGACATCCTAATATCTTCTTAACTATTTGCGTCAACTTGTTTAATCATTGATCTCTACTTATCTTGAAATCATTTCTAAGTTTCTATCTTAAGTACCGGAAAGCTTTTGTGGTTGGTTTTGCATTATTGTGCCACCATTTTACACTGCCTGCCTTATCTCATCTTCCTGAATGTTTCAGTTACACGGGCGAGGATGGTTTTGAGATATCTGTTCCATCGGAGAAAGCCGTAGATCTTGCCAAAGCCATCCTGGAGAAATCTGAAGGGAAAGTAAGGCCGACAGGATTAGGTGCCCGTGACAGTCTTCGCCTCGAAGCTGGCCTTTGTCTATACGGTAATGACATGGAGCAACACACCACGCCGGTTGAGGCTGGCCTCTCATGGGCAATAGGTAAACGAAGAAGAAAAGAAGGTGGCTTCTTAGGTGCGGACGTGATCCTAAAGCAACTTGAGGAAGGACCACCAGTCAGGCGTGTCGGTTTCTTCTCGACAGGCCCACCCCCACGAAGCCACAGCGAGATCTTGAGCAGCAACGGTGAAAAGATCGGAGAGGTGACGAGTGGCGGCTTCAGTCCCTGCCTGAAAAAGAACATCGCCATGGGGTATGTCAAGTCAGGTCTCCACAAGCCCGGAACTGAAGTCAAAATCATCATTCGCGGGAAGTCGAACGATGGTGTCATCACGAAGATGCCGTTCGTGCCAACAAAATACTACAAACCATCTTAGATCTGTTTGATTGAGCTTTGCTCGATTTCAATCCGTTCGAGATAATAACCAACAACTACAAACTAATGTTTCTGATGTAAGACTTGATGAACTTATCGGAAAATTACCATGCCATTATTCTTCTAAGTCATTTGATAGTAGCAATGCGAGTGGTTAGAGGTAACAAGAAGCATTTTAAGCTCTGAGGGTGGTCAATTTGACAATTTTAAAACTGTGGATGGCGACTGGAAATGGAAATATAATTTTGGTACTAAATTGAAAATTTCCTTCAATAGACCGTAATCGTGTTTAAATTTTATAATGGGCCGGCCCAATTTGAATCGATTATACGAGCCCATTTTGTTCATCTTCTCCTCCAAGCGTTACTCCTTGTCTCTCCATTTAAATACTTCCTCCACCCCGATTCAATCTCGATCGCCCTCTCAGATTTATACGAGCTCAAGTCCATCAGGAGGTCAAAATCAATTCCTCCTCTCGATCCCCGTTGTAGTCTCTATATATATAAAACCTCACATCCACCCAAGCTCTACTTCTTACCCAAGTAAGGGGCCAACCAAGCATTGCTTGTTGCCCAAGCATAGAGCCGGCCAAGCCTTGCTTGGTGCCCAAGATAAGCCCAAGCAAGGGGCCGACCCAATAGGAATAAAAGAGAGATTTTATTTAAAACATAATTTTGTTAAATTTTTTCCTTTTTAACTATTTACAATGGTTTAAAAGAGAGATTTTAATTTTGTTAAAATCTTTCTTTTTTTTGTAACCATTCACAATAGGAATAAAAGGGAAATTTTATTTAAAATAGAATTTTGTTAAAATCTTTCCTTTTTAACCGTGCAAAGATTATAAAAGAAGAGAGGGCGGTGCCCAAAAACTAACCTAAGAATCCTCTTCTATTCTCTTGTGGCCAGCACCCCTCCTCTCTTATTTTCCCCTTGCTTCTTTCCCTAGGGTCGGCGGCATCTTTCCCTTCCTCTTCATTAGGGTCGTCGCCCCTTTGGAGAAGAGTTTACTTTGTGGCCGGTTGCTTGGAGGAGAAGAAGAAGAGGAGGCATCCTATTCTAGCATCTCTTGGTGGCCGAAAGATTGGAAACAAGAAGAAGGAGTTGGGTGGTTTTGTCTTGGTAGATCGTCGCCCACACGACGCTCAAGAAGAGGAGAGGAATACGGCAGAAGATCAAGAGGTCTTTAACTACGAAGAAAGGTACAACTAGTTCTTTAATTCCGCTGCGTATCTAGTTATGTTCTCTTCGTATCGATTTTGGATATCGATTTTGAATACCGACACAAAAGGCCATCGATCTTGTATTTCAATCAAGGTGTGCTTTGATCATTCAAGAACTTACTTGATTGATCAAACACATGTCTGATTGAACGTGCGGGTTGCTAGGAATAGTTCTGTACTTGTACAATTTTTGTACAGGAAATTTAAACAGAACGGAATTCCAGCGCCCTTCAAGTATAATTTACAAACAAATTGTTGGTAGTTTAATGTATTTAACTGCAACAAGGCCAAACATAATGTATTCTGTGAGTCTAATAAGCAGATATATGGAAAATCCAACAGAAATACATTTGTTAGCTGCCAAGAGAATCCTTCGTTACTTACAAGGAACTAAAGATTTTGGGCTATTCTTCGGGAAGGGTGAAAAGTTAGAGTTATTCGGGTTTACTGACAATGATTATATAGGAGATCAAGATGATAGAAGGAGCACTTCAGACTATGTTTTTATGTTGGGCACAGGGGTCGTATCATGGTCTTCTAAGAAGCAACCAATTGTCTCCTTGTCAACTACAGAAGCTGAATTTATTGCTGCAACAACTTGTGCTTGCCAAGCTATCTGGTTGAAAAGAATTCTTGAAGAGCTTCAGTTCAAACAAGTTGAAGCTACTACAGTTTTTGTGACAATAATTCAACAATCAAACTCTCTAAAATTCCTATGCTACACGGCAGAAGCAAACATATCGATGTGAAGTATTATTTTTTAAGAGATCTCAACAATGATGAAACAATCAAACTGGTTTATTGTCGAAGTAAAGATCAAGTTGCAGATACAAAGACCAAGCCGCTCAAGTTGGCTACATTTGTAAGGTTGTCTGGTCTACTTGGAGTTTGTTCACGCACTGCTACTTTTCTTGTAAACTGACTTCTTTACATTTCAGTTTAAGGGAGAGTGTTAAGATTTAAAATATTTTATTTATTGAAAGTTTTAGCCATTGTCCAAGTTTTTAGGTGTTAGCCATTCTTAATTTGTTCGAGTCTTTTGATTCTTATCTATTGATCCTACTGTATAGGAGATAGAGTTTGAAAAGTTCCTATGTAAAGCCTATTTATAGGCTCGATTTCTTCATCAACGAGCAGAGCATTTCCATTTCCAATACATCTCTTTTGCTTTTCCATGCCAATACATCTCTTTTGCTTTTTCCTTACCATTGTATCACCCGCTCCAAGGTGGAGGTGAGCAAGTGCGTTGTCCCCGTGGCTGCCTCGTTCGCTCTGATCCGCTCCTCTCCCCCTTTGCTTCTCCTGCAACCAGTTCCCTCCCCACTACTTTGGCATCAGTGCTACCAACTACCCGACAGAGATTTATCCCTAGTGCAGCACAATTGAGTACGCTCCCCCACCCATCGATGCCGCCGCGCCGTTGGCGCCTCCCGTGTTCCTATTCGTTCTCGACACCTGCTCCCCAGGTCCACCTTCATGAACTGGGCTTTGTCGATTTGACGAAGGTCTACGTGTTCCACAGGACTAAGGATATCACGAAAGAGAGCATGTCTTGGAGTAGTTGGGGGCATCTTAGTTCGGTGGTGTGCCTATGTAAAAACATACATTTTTTATTAGAATTCTCTAAATCATATTCAATTATTTTTATGATTGTACAATGATCCCTATAAATAGTATATAAATTCTATACCAGGTAAAATCATAATAGATTTCTATTATTAAAAATCATAACATAATTCTGTTACAAAAAACATAATACAATTCTGTTATATAAAATCGTAATAGAATTTTATTATAAAAATCTTAACAGATTTTTCTTCCAAAAACATCCCTCATATTGGCCTTCATCTAAATATGAGCCACCTGCTAACAATCTCCTTGTTGACGAATATTCACCCATTCGAAGAACACGAGTATTTAAATAAAATTCTACCTGGATCTTTGGGCCCGGGCTTCCTTCCTTTAACATCTAGAGGTATAGATCAAATTCAAGTAATGCTTGAACTTCTCTGTGGTCACTGTTTTGTCAGTATGTCTGTAGCATTGTCTGCAGTACGAACCTTCTCAAATTGAATTTTTTCAAAAGCAATCAACTCTATGATCTTGTGAAACCTCACATCAATGTGTTTGGTTTTCGTATGATACACCTGATTCTACGCCAAATAGATAACATTCTTACTATCGCATAACAACTTGACTCGACTTTACTGAACACTCAGTTTTCTGACCAACCCTATAATCCATAAAGCTTTCTTCGCTGCTTCAACTGCTGTCATGTACTCTGACTTTGTAGTAGACAATGCATTATAGATTTCCAACAAATAAGTCCTCCTGCCACAATGAACACGTATCTTATAGTAGACCTCATGTTATCTAAATCTCTTACATAGTCTGCATCTACGTACCCAGTAACTAAAAGATCTTCCGATTGTCTACTGAATATGATGTCACAATTAGTTGTTATTCTCAAGTATATGAAAATCCACTTCACTGCATCCCAATGTGGTCGACCAGGATTTGAGAGAAACTTGTTCACCATATTAACTGCTTGCGCCATATCTGGTCTCATGCAAACTATGACATACATCAAACAACCAACTGCACTAGCATAAGGAACCTTTGACATCTCTTGGATCTCGTCATCCATCTTTGGACATTGTGTACTGGACATTGTGTGCTAACTGAGTTTACATTCTTCATCTTAAACCTATCTAGTACCTTCTCTACATACCTACATTAAGACAACGATAATTTTCCCATAGCTCTATCCTTGTGAATCCTCATCCCAAGAATCTTCTTGGCCTCTCCCAAATCTTTCATGTCAAATTCTTTGCTCAGTAGTCTCTTTAATTTGTCGACCTCTTTCATCTTCTTCATAACAATGAGTATGTCATCTACGTATAATAGTAAGAAAATCAGTGATTCATCTTCAAGGCTCTTTACATATATATAACAATCTTACTCACATCTCCTATATCTGTTTTGAATTATGTATGAATCAAAATATTTGTATCATTGCCTAGGAGCAATGTTATCAAAATCGCGAGTCAACTCGTAAAATTGTACAAAATCGTGAGTTTACTTATAAAATCGAGTGAATCATGATAAAATCGTGTATTAAAGTAAAATCGGAGCAAAATCGTAAAATCGGATCAAAATCGTAAAACCGGATCAAATCGTAAAATCGCATTTAAACTTGTAAAAACATGATTTTTGAGATAATTTGATCGATTTTGTGTCATAAATAAAAGGGAACTGTTTTGGACAAAATGATATCATTTTGGGATGATTTTAGATTTATATTTGTCTATGAATGATTTATATTAATTTATTATCTTGTGTTTATTTATCTTTAGATTTAAGTTTAGACTTGAATTTATGTTGTATTTTCATGGTAAGTATTTAGTTGTTTAAAAGTTTAAATATGAGTAGTTTATGATTATATGAATTAAAATATTCTATATGTAGATTTATATTATAATTTGGATTAAAATATTTAATGATTAATTAAAAAGAATATATCAGGTTTCTTTTAAAATTGATTTAAAGTATGATGTAAAATCTTACGATTTTACGATTCGATTTTAGTATCCGATTTTATGATTGTTCTAACGATTTTACCTAAACTTTCGATTTTGACAACACTGCCTAGGAGATTGTTTCAATCTATAGAGCAATTTTTTAACTTGCAAACTGACCACTCTTGTCCATGCTGACTAAATTCCTCAGGTTGTAACATAAAAATCTGCTCTTCAAATTTTCATGAAAAAATATTGTCTGCACATCCATTTGCTCCAGCTGTAAATCATGATGTGTCACCAAAGCCAACACCACTCTAATTGACGTATGTCTTACCACTAGAGAGAAAATTTCTTCCTAGTCAATCTCCTTTCTCTGTGAATATCCCTTTACTATCAACCGAGCCTTGATCTTCACTTCTTCTTCCTTTGACATTGTTTCTTTCTTCTTGAATATCCACTTGCACCCTATAGCTTTCTCTCCTTCAGGAAGTTTCACTAGATCCCTCTGCCATATCATTCATCCACTTGTCCTTCTCAGAGCTATGTATCGCCTCCTGAAAAGATGTAGGGTTTCCGTTATTAGTGATAAGCGCATAAGATACTAAGTTTTCGAATCTGTATCTGGTGGGTGGTTTTACAACTTGTCTCGTTCTGTCACCAGCTATAATGTGATGGTCTGTGTGCTCTGAGCTAGAATCATCAGAGTCATGAGTCTCTAGCTCCACCTGCACAACATTTTTCTCCATGTTGCTCTGTGGTGTTTTCTTTCCTTCTTCCTGAGTACGCTGTAGCGTAGCTTTCTCGTCAAACACCACATCTCTGCTGATCACCACCTTGTTTACCTTAGGATCCCAAAGCTTAAAGTCTTTAACTCCTTTCTAATACCCTAGAAAAATACACTACTTTGACTTCGCATTCAGCTTTGATCTTTCCTCACTAGATGTGTGCATATATGTTGGACATCCAAAAACTCAAAGATGAGAGTAATATACTTGATTCCTTGTCCATACTTCCTCTGATATTTTGCCTTCAAGTGTTGCCCTTGGTTATCTATTAATGAGATAACATGTCATGTTAACTGCTTCCACCCAAAAATTCTTTGCTAGCCCTGCATTTAGCATGAGACATCTTATCTTCTCAATGATTGTCCTGTTCAACCATTCTGCCACCCCATTCTGTTGAGATATCCTGCGAACTGAGAAATACCTCATTATCCCATGCTTCTCACAAAATTTATGAAACTTTGAATTTACGTACTCAGTTCCATTACTGACCTAAGACATTTGATCTTCCTTCTGGTTTGGTTCTACACTTCAGTTTTTCACAATTTAAACTTTGTAAAAGTTTTCGATTTATGCCACATAAAGTATACCTAGACCTTTCATGAATAATCATCAGTAAAACTCACAAAATACAAGTGTCCTCCACGTGACGTTACATTGGCTAGTCCCGAGAGCTCCGTATGTACGTAGTTTAGAATCTCCTCTGTCTTGTTTGTTATCGTCTTGAATTACATTTTGCTCTGTTTCCCAAGAACATAGAATTTACATAATTCAAGCTTACACATTTTGACACCCTTCAACAAATCTCTCTTGTGAAGTACACATATGTCACAAGACATCACTATCTGATTCAGACTCCATCGAGGCGACTCCATCTATAATTATAATCCTTATCAACTTGTAGATGTTCCTTGCTATCTTTTGTACTTTCATTACCGTCAGAGCTCCATTGCTGACCTTTATCACACTGCTCACTGATTTGTAATTGCAACCAATATCATCCAGTATATCTAGTGAGATCAAATTCTTCTTTAGATCTGGTAAGTATCTGACATGACATAAAGTTTTGATCACACCATCAAAAATCTTGATTCTGACGTTCTCTATACTGATAACTCTACATGATGGATCATTTCCCATCAACACTGAACTAAAATCCACTGCCTTATAGGTGTCAAACCACTTCTTATTTGGAGTCATGTGATATGAACATGCAGAGTCTAAAATCCATGCATCCGTTAATTGCTCTAAAATCGACATAACTGATAGCATATCTCCATCATCACTCTCTCAATTTTCCTCTTCAACTATGTTTGTAGACTTTGCCAAACTACCTTTGTTCTCTACAACATGTTTCTTTATCTCTGGACAATCTCTCTTGATATGGCCTTTGCCGCCACATTTGTAGCACATAATCACCTTCTTCCTTCTCAACTTAGAACGAGTCTTGTTGTTGTTGCCAAATCCATTTCGAGATTTGCTTCTACCACGCTCTTGGTTGCTATTTACCATAAGTCCTCCTTGAGAAACTCCAGCGCTTGTTTTCTTCCTTTGGTGAAAGCCTAGCAATGCACCTATGATCTCCTCCAATTTAAGAGTTTCCTTATTCCACATCAAAGTAATAACCAAATTCTCATACGTAGGAGATGAAGGTAGAGAATTCAATAACATCAGCGCCTTGTCTTCATCTTCAATCTTCACATCAATCCACTTCAGATTGCTCACAATCTGATTGAATACATTGTTATGCTAACTCAGATCGGTTCCTTCTGTCATTTTCAGTCTGAATAATTTTTGCTTAAGATACAGTTTGTTTGTCAATGACTTTAACATGTACCAGCTTTTTATCTTTTGCCAAACTACCACCGGTGACTCCTCGTCTATGACATGGTATATCACATCATCCATAAGACAAAACCTAATTATTGCCACTACCTTCGCCTAAAGTTCTTCCCAATCTGATCTCTCCATGCTTTCCGGTTTCCTTTCTCCTAGTGCCTTTATCGTGCCTTGTTGCACCTATAAGTCCTTGGTCCTTCTCTACCATAATCCGAAGTTTCCAGTTCTATTAAACTTTATCATATCAAACTTCGCAAAAGTCGTCTCCGATATGTTGAAGAAATCTGTCAAAACCTGTAACTCTAATACCAATTGTTGCGCAAAGAGGGGGCAACACCTCTCAAACTCTATTGCGGAAGAAGATGAAGAGAGAAAGAGATTGCGTGGAGCAACAAGACAAAGACGCACAAAAAGAGAAAACTCGTGGAAGGAGAAGAGGAAGAGGAAGAGGAAGAAAAAGAGTTACCGTGGTTCGGCGGCGTGACTACTTTACAAAAACGGTCGAACCCTTATTAGAATTCTCCCTACACAAGAGAACCACATTTAATGATTATTATGATTGTACAATAGATTTACAATGACCCCTATAAATAGTATATAAACCCCAGACCCGGTAAAATAATAATAGATTTTTGTTATGAAAAATTGTAACAGAATTCTGTTATGAAAAATCGTAATAGAATTCTCTTATATAAAAATCATAACAGAATTCTATTACGATTAACAGAATTTTATTACGAAAAATTTTAACAGATTTTTCTTTCATAACATCTCTTGTATTGATCTTCATCCAAATATGAGTCACCCGTCAACACTAAGGAATACCAATCTTTATCCAATGGGTTGCTTGCACCCTTCAACACCCGTCAATAGATTCTTGCTTACCACTTACCCGTGTTGCCAGCATTGCTTCCTGCCTCCGAGTGTGAATATACTCTCAATGCTGTGAATCCACTATATGCCCAGAATAGTTTGATTGGTAACGTGTCTAATCTTCTGCTAATATTCTCTTCTTTCCCATGTTTGTTTCATTTCAGTTGCTAGATGAGCTGCAGTTAGATTGCTGGCCAATGGAGGTAGGTGATCGGCTCCTACATTGCACTGGAGTTACACTTATCGTCGCAACTGGTTTACCTGTAGGAGCATGTATTGCTAGTACTGGTGCCCGAATCATAGCTTTAGTTGGAACAATGCGCATTATACTTACCAATCAAGGTCTTAATATTCAGTACCAAATGTCTAAAATCTAATTTGTAAAGCAACCATGGAATCTGATTCAAGCCATAAAGGAAAATAAAGGTTATCAATACAAAATTGCAAACCTTTCCACATGGCAAATAATTCTCCTCTAATATTTGTTCCCATACCAATGGATCCCTACATAGCTCTAATAATCACTCCATTAGAATCTCTAACAATAAACCCATAAGAAGAGGGACCCAGGTTACCCTTGGAGCACCCATCAGTGTTGAGCTTATAGACACCCACTTTAGGCTTTTGCCAATTTACCACATAACAATATTGATTGACTTAATTTCAGCATGTATTCTCAGCAACTTAGAATATTCGGAATCAAAGCAATGGTTAGACGGAAGTTACAAATCAAGAGATTATTTGTGAGCTTAAAACTAAGTTTAATCATGTGGGCGGCAGCTTAGTTGAGGAACTACCAAGTATTTTATGGGATATTGAACCACTCCGCACGAGAGCACAAGTCTGAAACATTTTCATTTGATTTATGGTGGAAAAGTTGTAGTACTTGTTGAAGTGGGGAGGAGTCTATTTAGAGATTGCTTTATGATCAAGATGATGTCGATCGGCGTCTCCTGGATCTAGATTTCATTAATGAGATAAGGGTATATGATTTTAGGTATTTCTTATGAGTGTTATTTCTAAGTTATTGAAATGGTTGATTCACCTTGTTGTATTGATTTGAAGGTTATTTTTTTGTGTTTAAATTTTATACAATTTACTAAATGACGCATTTAAAATTGTAGAATTTTTAAAAAGGTGTATCTAATTTTTTCATGTTTCTCAAAAGATATTTTTGAGATTGTGATTCTAGTTAGCTCATTCAACTTGACTGTTTATTGTAGTTCTTTTGGAGAGGATTCTTTTATATAATAAATAGTGAATACTTTTCAAAGATTTCAATAAGTGTTTTTGTTGTGCAATTTTAGCGCGTCTAACTTTGTATCACAAAGTTCCGTGTTTGATTCACGTTGGGTTCAATTTAGTTTTAAAATTATTTTTATAAAATAATTTGAAAAGGGTCTATATTTCAGCCGATCAACTAGTTGATGATATAGCAAACGATGGAGAATCGTGGTGACTTTTCAAGTGGACATTTAAATCATTGCTCACATATGTTTTTACCAGTCTTTTAATTGGGCAAAACAATGGCCTCATTTGTGCGCCCCTTCTCTACCAAGAGGACGAAGTACTTGGGTTTAGAAATGGTAAGGTTTTTAGTCAGCTACTGCGTTATCCAATTAACAGAATTTAACTCTTAATTAATGCATCAAAATATACTAATAATTTGCTAAAGCATTTGGATTAACATTACATTGTTCCAAATGACTAAACTATTTTTTTTCGAATTTGTTGTATTAAATAATAATAATAATAATAATAATAATAATGTATAATTTTTCAAATTAGTTTTTAGAGTAAAAAAAATTAATATGTATATGATTACTCTAATTAATTTTTTATACATATAAAAATAGTATTGGATATAAAACTAAAGTAGCATTTGATTGAAAATCCAACACCATTATGATTTAGGATAGATTTGATATCAAATAATTTGTATATCGAAAATATCAAATATATATAAAAAATAATGACTACTTTTAATTTGATCGGTATCAAATAAAATAATATAAAAAATTTGGTATACTAAAGTTCGGTATACCAAAGATCTTTATACCAAAACTATAATATACCGAACTTTGGTATACCGAAGATTTAGTGTGTCAAGTGTTATACTGAAGTTCGGTATGGTGTATAAAAGTTTGGTTTACCAAGTGTTGGTATATTGATCTTAAGATCAGTATACCAAACTTTGATATACTAAAGTTCTTTATACTAAACTTCGATATGCCAATCTTTGGTATACTAACACCTGGTACACTAAACTTTTGGTATACGAAGTTTTGGAGCCTTGAAGGGCTCGTGGGAGGCAGTGATCATGGCCTCCAACAAGCCTTTCAAGGCCCTGAAGCTCCCAAAGTCGCCCCCAAAGTTGTTGTTTCTACTGATTTCGATGTCATTGTTGTTGCCATTGTCGCTGCCATTGCCACCACCACCCTCGGTGGGGGTGATCGCTACCTCCCATGAGCCCTTCAAGGCCCCGAAGCCCACAAAATCACCTTCAAAGTCGTCGTTTCCACTGATTTTGCTGCCACCAGTATAACCTCTGCCACCATCACCCCGACACAGGTGGTCACCACATCCCACGAGTGACGAGTCCTTCAAGGCCCTGAAGCCCCCAAAGTCACCGTTTCCATTGGAGCAGATGGTTAGAGCAGAAGTAATTAGCAGGAGGAAGCGCAGGTGGTGGCTAACGTCATCATCAGAACCACCACAATGATGAAGATTACTAGGTTGGTGGGGGGAGATATATAAGAGCGAAGAGGAGGGGTAGCACAAGTGAGCCGGCACCGACAACTCCCATGTGAATGGTTATACTCGTAAAAAAGAGCAGGGACAACTTACAGGTGACAAAACCTATTAGGTCCGAAATGAGGGTGTCTCAACAGCCATGTCTAAACATATTAATGATGATTAAACATATTAAATATATATAATATGTTTAATATTAAACCTATTAAATCTCTAAAATTTTAAAAGAATAGTTTTACTTTAAAATAATTAAAATTTGAATGAAATAGAATAGATGTATTTTTGAAAAAATATCAAAAAGTAAATATTATGGTTGTTTGATTGAAAAATAATAATTTTTTATTTGTGTAAAATATGATATTAGAATTAAAATAATTTTGTAAGTTAGTCTGATTGGGTTTAAATGGGTAATGATATTATGGGGAAACTTAAGTGTTAATCTCAAATCATAAAATCATATGGATTAAGACTAAATGATCAAGAATGATGTCTAGCATTTTTCTAACTTCCCCTAAAGATCAATCCAACTCAAATAGTCTCTCCTATGTGAACCCCAACACTAAAAAATTTTGGTAAAGGAGAAGACAGTGCTAAGCTTAAGAAGTTCACACAAAAAAAATGTCAAAAAATACCATTCAAACTTACAACTTATTGCTCACAATGACTTATTCCTACACATAACATTAAAAAAAATTCATAAAAGTTCGGTATATCAAAGTTTGGTATACCAAAACTTGGACACCTCCTCATAAGAGGCGGTGATCGTCGGGGGTGGAGTGGGGATGGCAACGACAACAGCGATGGAAAGGGTGTGCTAGAGGTGGGAGTGAGGGTGGCAGTGACAACTCGCGTCTAGTAAGTCAGTAACCATCATTAGAACTACAGTGGCAATAATCATAATTAGAACTACGACAAGAGACATTGAAAGAGAAGATGAAGACATTTGTAGGCGGCAATGGGAATTTATAGGCGCTATGGAATGAGGTAAGCGACAAGCAAGCCATGTGAAAGGTTTTATCTTACTCAACTTGAAATGATTGGTGGAAGCCATGTGAAAGGTTTATCTTGTTCAACTCAAAATGATCGACGGAAGAAAGCAAGCCATGTGAATAGGGCCTTCCTTGCTGTTCTCATAAATAGGGAAGAGGGGCTATGGAATAGTTCTGGTCGAGGCGCCTGAATTTGATCAGGCCCTCAACTTTTTTTTTATTTTTAAATTAAAAATTTCTTCAATCCTACACCCTAAATACTCTTTGAACATCTTTTTTTTTAATTTTAATTTTCTTAAATTTAAATGTTATAATCCAACAGCTAAATCTTAAATTTAAAATCTAATTTACTTAACCTCGGAGCTAAAAAAAATTAATTATGAACAATATTTGTTGTAAAAATAATTAATTTCTTTCGGTGAGAATTCTTTTATATAATAAATAGTGAGTACTTTTATAAGATTTCAACAAGTGTATTCATGGTGCAATTTTACCGCCTGACTTGTATCATAAGTAGCCATGTTCCATTCACATCGTGTTCAATTCAGTTTTTAAATTATTTTTTTAAAAGAATTTGAAAAGTGTCTATATTTCAGCCGAGATCAACTATTTGATGATATATCAAATTATAGAGAATCGCCGTGGCTTTCCAAGTGGACATTTAAATCATTACTCACATATGTTTCTACTAGTCTTTTAATTGAAAAAAATAATAGTCTTTTGTGGGCCCCTTCTCTACCAAGAGAAATACTTGGGTTTTAAAATGGAAATTTGTTTGATTAGCTACTGCATTATGCAATTAAACATAATTTAACTCTTTAATGAATGCATCAAAATATACTAATAATTTGCTAAAGCATTTGGATTAACATTATTCCAAATTACTAAACTATTTTTTTTCGAATTTATCAAATAATAATAATAATAACAATAATGTATTAATTTTTCAAATTAGTTTTCAAGAGTAAAAAATATTAATATTTATACGAGGTGATTAATCTAATTAATTTTTTTATATATTAAAATGGGGTAAAATTAAAGTGACATTTTATTAAAAATAAAACACCATTATGATTTATAATAGATTTGATATCAAATAATTTTGTTTGGTAATATGTAATTGGTATACTGAAAATATCGAATATATATATAAAATGCCGACTAATTTTAATATGATCAGTAAAAAAGTTGGTATACTAAAGTTTGATATACTGAAACTTTAGCATACCAAAAATCTTTATACCAAAATTTTGGTATACCGAAGATTTGATCTATCAAGTGTTGGAATACTAAAGTTTGGTATATTGAACTACGATATACCAAAGGTCTCTATACTAACTGAAGTTTTGGTTCATCAAGTATTGTTATATTGAAGTTCAGTATACCGAATTTCGGTATACTAAAGTTTTTTATACCTGATATGCCAACCTTGGGTATACCAATACTTGGTACACCAAATATTCGGTATACCGAAATTTCGGAGCCTTGAAGAGCTCGTGGGAGGTAGTGATCATCCTCGCCGAGGGTGGTGGTGATCATGGCCTCCTAAGAGCCCTTCAAGGCTCCGAAGCAATCAAAGTTGCCTCCAAAGTCGTCATTTCCATTGATTTTGTTGCCGTTGCGACCACCCATGGCGGGATGATCACTACCTCCCATGAGCCCTTCAAGACCCTAAAACTCCCAAAGTCGCCCCCAAGGATGAAGCGGGAGCAACTGGCAGGAGGAAGCGCAGGTGGCTGCTAACGTCATCATCAGAACCACCACAAGGATGAAGATTACTAGGTTGGTAGGGGGAGTTTGTAAGGGAGAAGAGGAGCGACAATACATGTGAGCCGGTGCTAGCAACCCATGTGACTCGGTGCCGACAACCCCTATGTGAATGGTTACACTCGTAAAAAAGGGCCGGGACAACCTACACGTGACAAAACCTGGTAGGTCCGAAATGAGGGTGCTCATCCGTCATGGTAAAACGTATTAAAGATGATTAAACATATTAAATATGTATAATATGTTTAATACTAAACCTATTAAAAAACTAAAATTTTAAAATAATAGTTTTACTTTAAAATAATTTAAATTTGAATGAAAATAAAACAGATGTATTTTGAAAAAATATATCAAAAAGTAAATATTATTGTTTTTTATTCGAAAATAATAATAATTTTTTACTTGTGTAAAATACAATATTAAAATTAAAATAATTTTATAAATTAATCCGATGGGCTTTGAATAGGTTGCGATATTTGAAACTTAAGTGGTAATATGAAATCATAAATTCATATGGGTCAAGACTTATCGATCAAGAATGATGTCTATCATTTATAGCTTCACCTAAAGATCAATCAAACTTAAATAGTCTCTCCTATGTGAACCCCAACACGAAAAGATTCTAGTAAAGGAGAAGGCATTACGCAACTTAAGAAGTTCACACACAAAAATAAATAATCCAAAAACACCATTCAAACTTTCAACTTATTGCTCAAAAGTCAAAATGACTTGATCCTTCATAACATAAAAAAAATCATAAAAGTTTGGTATACCGAAGTTTGGTATATCAAAAATTTGGTATACTAAAGTTTGGTATACCGAAAATTTGATATACCAAATCTTGGACACCTCCTCGTCGGAGGCGGTGATGGGAATTTATAGGGGTTGTAGAAAGGTTTTGGTTGAAGAACCTAGATTTGATCAGGCCCCTCGATTTTAATTAAAATTTTCTTAAATACTAAATCATAAATACTTTTTAACCATCTATTTTTTTTAGTTTTAATTTTTTAAAAAATTTGAATACTATAATCCAACCACTAAATCCTAAAGGTAAAATCTAAGAGCTAAAAAAATAAATAATTAATTATGAGCAATATTTGTTGTAAAAGTAATTAATTACATTAACAAGGGTATATGATTTTAGGTATTTCTTGTAGGTTTTATTTCTAAGTTTTTGAAATGGTTGATAAAACTTCGATATAGTGTACAAAAGTTTTGGTTTGTGAAGTGTTGGAATACTGAAGTTCAGTAACTTAGATATACTGAAGTTCAATGTACCAAACTTCGATATACTGAAGTTATTTATACCAAACTTTGGTATGTCGATCTTTGGTATACAAACGCTTGATACATCAAATCTTCGGTATACCGAAGTTTAGTATACCCCAACACGAAAAGATTTTGGTTAAGGAGAAGGCTTACACAGCTTAAGAAGTTCACACCAGAAAAAAAAAGTCAAAAAACATCATTAAAATGTGCAACTTGTTGCTCACAAGGACTTGATCCTACTTCATAACATTAAAAAAAATTCATAACAGTTCGGTATACGAAAGTTTGGTATATCAAAACTTTGACACCTTCTCGTCGGAGGCGGTGATCGTCGAGGATGGGTGTGGGGACGACAACGACAGTAGTGGTGGAAAGGGCGCGCCCCAAAATCGACCCAAAAGTTATCATTTCCACCGACTCTACTGCCACCATTATTGCCACCCCCACTCCCGACATGGATGATCACTGCCTCCCACGAGCCCTTCAAGGCCCCGAAGCCCCCAAAATCACCATTTCCACCGATTTCACTGCCACCAATACTGTCGCTACCACCAGTACTATCGCTGCCACCACCACCTTTGGCGGCAATGATCGTTACCTTCCACGAGGCCTTCAAGGCTCCGAAGCCTCCAAAGTTGCCCCTAAAGCCATCGTTTCCACCGATTCTCTCGTGACCTATGACTCCTGTAAGAGTTCATCCTTTTCTTTTCTAGCTAGTGAATAAATGTTAGGGATGATGTTTATTTAGTTTAATGAGGTTACGAGGTTTTTCAACTAAAAAATAGCTAAACATAACTACATCAACATTTTGGTGAAGAATGACATAGAATCTACATAAAAAACCAAAAACTAAGTATCACCAAAGATGAAAAGTATAATGAATCAACAACTTATTATATTTGTCACAAACTCAGTTGAGGATGCGAATTGA
The DNA here is from genome assembly GCF_018446385.1 of Zingiber officinale. Classification (NCBI taxonomy): domain Eukaryota; kingdom Viridiplantae; phylum Streptophyta; class Magnoliopsida; order Zingiberales; family Zingiberaceae; genus Zingiber; species Zingiber officinale. The sequence goes on from NC_055999.1 coordinate 119,249,372, forward strand.
TTCCTCAACGGGTGGCTCTCCATAACTCTAAATATTTTTTATATATAAAAAAATGGTGTTGGATTGAAAACTAAAGTAGCATTTGATTGAAAATCATATAGATTTAATATCAAATAATTTCATTTGGCAATATGTAATTGGTATACCAAAAATACCAAATATATATCAAAAATACTGTATAATTTTAATATGATTAGTATGAAATAAAATAATACCAAAAATTGGTATACCGAAACTTCGGCATACTGAAGATCTTTATACCAAAATTTCGATATACCGAAGATTTGGTGTACCAAATGTTGGTATACTAAAGTTCAGTACTTTGGTATACTAAACTTTGATATACAAAAGTTCATTAAACCAACCGAAGTTTTAGTTTGCAAAAGTTTTGGTTTACCAAGTGTTGGTATACTAAAGTTCTTTATACCAAACTTCAATATGTCGACCTTTGGTATACCAACACTCGGTACACCAAATCTTCAGTATACCGAAGTTTCGGAGCCTTGAAGGGCTCGTGGAAGGCAATGATCACCTCCGGCCAGGGCGTGGTGGCAATCACGCCTCATAGGAGCCCTTCAAGGTTCTGAAGCAACTAAAGTTGCCACCAAAGATGCTGTTTCCACTAATTTTGTTACCGCTGCCACCACCACCCCTGGCGGGGGTGATCACAGCCTCACATGAGCCCTTTTAGGTCCCAAAGCCCCCAAAGTCGCCTGCAAATAGGGATGTAAATGAGCCGAATCGAGCTGAACAATATTAGGCTCGAGCTCAGCTCGTTTAAGTTATATTTGGGCTCGAGCTCGACTCGAGCTTTTATCACAAGGCTCGAGCTCGGCTCGTTTTAGAATTATCAAGCTCACGAACAGTTCAAGCTCGGCTCGTTATTAGCTCGATTGTCAAAGTTAACGAGCCTAACTCGTTAAGCGAGCTCAAGCTCGTTTTCAGGCTCGTTTAGAACTCGTTTTTGGCTCGTTTTAGAACTCATTTTTTGGCTCATTTTAAGGCTCGTTTTAGAGCTCTTTTTTGACTCATTTTAGAGCTCGTTTGTTGGCTCGGTTTAAGGCTTGTTTTTTTGGCTCACGAGCCTATAAACGAACATGTTCGCGAGCTCACGAGCCGAATATCCTTAAGCTCGAGTTTGGCTCAATAAAACTGTCGAGCTCGAAATCGAATTCGAGCTTGACTCGATAAGATAAACGAACGAACTCGAACGAGCTTTTTACCGAATCGAGCTCCGAATGACTCGCGAACCGTTTGGTTCATTTACATCCCTACCTGCAAAGTCGTCCTTTCCACCGATTCCGCTTCCACTAGTACTACCGCTGCCGCCGCCACCTCGACGTGGGTGATCACTAGCTCCCAAGAGCCCTTCAAGGCTTCGAAACCCCCAAAGTTGTTGTTTCCACTAGAGCAGATGGATGGAGCGGAAGCAACTGGCGGGAGGAAGCGCATGACGGATAATGTCATCATAAGAACTACCACAAGGATGAAGATTACTTTGTTGGTTGGGGAGTTTATAAGGGAGAAGAGGAGCGGCAACACATGTGAGTCATTGCCGGCAGCCCATGTGAGCCTGCGCCGAAAACTCCCATGTGAACGGTTACACTTGTAAAAAAGGGTCGGGACAACCTACAGGTAACAATACTTGTTAGGTCAGAAATGAGGGGCTCAACTACCATGGCTAAACATACTAGTGATGATTAAACATATTAAATATGTATAATATGTTTAATATTAAACCTATTAAATACACATTTTAAAAGAATAGGTTTACTTTAAAAAAAATTAGAATTAAAATTAAAATATAATAGATGTATTTTGATAAAATATCAAAAAGTAAATATTATGGTTGCTTGATTCTAAAAAAATAATTTTTATTTGTGTAAAATACAATATTAAAGTTAAAATAATTTTGTAAATTAGTCTGATAAGCTTTAAATCGGTCACGATATCATGGGGAAACTTATGTGCTAATCTAAAATCATAAAATCATATGGGTTATGACTAAACGATCAAGAATGATGTCTATCATTTATCTAACTTCACCTAAAGATCAATCAAACTAAAATAGTCTCTCATATGTGAACCCCAATACAAAAAAAATTTGGTAAAAGAGAAGACATTATGCAGCTTAAAAAATTCACACAAAAAAAATTAATCAAAAAACACCATTCAAACTTGCAACTTATTGCTCACTGATCCTGTCCGAACCGGGAATCAGTGGACGCTGGGCACGTGGCGCTTCCTACTAGATCCTCGAATGCTCCGGTGAACCTGCAACGAAACCGAGCCGGGAGGGGTATCCCGGCGACGGCCCTCCAACGCTCAAGTCAGGCGAGGAATAACAAAAAGGTGGCTTCAAAATGAAGATTTTTCATACCTCCAGTGGAGAAATGGAAGCCTTATATAGATCTCTCAAAGAAGCCTGGGCGTGCCAATCAAAGCAACCACCTGCCTTTGACCATGCCCAGGTATGGGTCTGTCAGAAGGGCCATGTCTAAATATGGATCTGTCAGGGAGACGTCCATGAGACCATACTGCTACTGTATCAGCCTCTCCATGATGTGACGGCAAGATCGTGCGATCTTGTGTACGGCCTAATCATTAGACATGTTTCGGCTGACATCTCATATCCTAAGTCGAGCGCATAGGCCGCTCGACCCCCTTTATACCCTCGCCCCTATTTTGGCCGAACGGACAACCTCCTCGGCCCTTGGCCCCTGCCGAGTGGACTCCCGCTCGGCCCTTCGGTCTTCCTGCCTTGGCGTCGGAAACATGAGCCCATGGATGGGCTTATCTATAGCTCCGTTCGGACCTACCCATCCGCTCGGCTCGGCCATCCACCGCACAGCCTTTCATCGGTCCTCAGGCTGAGACCCTTCAGGAAGTGGGTCCCCCCTTCTTACGGCCGGATCACTTGCCTTCCCTTCAAGTCTAGTCGAAGGAGGCAGTGAGTCCGACTGACTGGACTATATGTGTCCGAACGGGCGGTCGCCGCTTTTCCGTAGCTTATAATATCACTGGGGCCGTCCGGCCCTTCTGCCAAATTCAGCCGCTCGACTCTTTATTTTGGTTGTCTTGTCGCTTAATGTTGACATTTGCTTGTCTAGATCTCCTCGAAAATTATGCAAATCCTCTCCATTAAGTCGGAGCATGCGCGGTATGGGCGCATTAATTGCACTCGGTGACAGGGCGCCACGTGTCGACCCTTGTGTGGCGGCGGCGTCACTTACGATGGGACCCACCCGTTTGAAATGGACGGCCCGATGGCGTCCTTGTTTCTCGTGACCTGGATCGGACGGCGGAGGCTGACCGGCCTCGGCCGTATAAAGCCTCCGTCCCTTTTTTGGCCGTATATTCGCTCGCGCGTTGCCTTCTGCTTCGTTCTGTTGCTGCGGCCTCCGGCGATCTAGTGTCTGGTTTTTAGGCGGCGATCACCTCATCGGTGATTCTTTCCACCCGTTTCCTTCCCAGTGAGTCCTCTGCCTTCACTTAATAGGTTTTCCCTGCGCATTTCGCTCCTTTCGTTTCCCTTCCTCTGATTTTTTTTCTGAGATGGCGAGTTCCTCCGAACCCGCTGTTAACATTTCGGGCCCCTGGTACCTGACCATGGAGAGCCGATTCGATGAGGAGCATGCCCAGCGCCTTGTTCGGACATACGGGCTTCCTGATGACCACGAAATAATTATAGCCGGCCCGTCCGACCGTCCACATGACCCGCCGATCGGCTCCATTTGTTTCTTTTTAGACCAATTCCAGGGCGGCCTTAGATTTCCTACCCATCCATTTATTCTGGAGGTTTGTAATTACTTCCGCATCCCGCTCGGCCAGCTTGTGCCGAATTCCTTTAGGTTGCTGAGCGGGATGGTCGTCCTCTTTAGGTTGCACAGTATTCCTCTTGACCCTAAGATATTCCATTTCTTCTTCTACCCCAAACAATCCGAGCCGGGCACTTTTATCTTCCAAAGTAGAATAGGCTTTAAATTTTTTGATAACATGCCGACCTCCAACAAACACTGGAAGGAGTTTTTCTTCTTCATCCGACTTCCCGATCGGCCAGCCTTCCGCACCCAATGGCAGACCGCCATGCCGACCCAGCCGGAGCTTGGCAAGTTCAGAAGTAATCCAGCCTATCTTCATGCGGCGAACTGGTTGTCCGGCCAGCGATACAAGATCGACCAGTTGCTCTTGAAGGGGGTGCTATATATTTTCGGATTATCTCCCGTTCGGGCGAATCTCCCCTTCCGCATGAGTAAGGACTCTTTACTCTCTTAGTCTTTTTTGTCTAACTGATTTTAATTTCTTTCACTGCAGCTGACGTCATGTGGCGATCCAAGGCTACCACTCACTTGAAATTGAAGTATGTAGAAATTGAAGCGGCCACCAAAAAGGAGCTCGCCGAGCGGGGTTTAATCCCTAGCCACCCGGCAGGTGCAGGAGAGGGATGGGCACAGTCCGCTCCTGAAACAGAAGCTGCCTCATCCGCTTCCCGAGCTGGGCGTTCCCCAGGTTGGAGATCCGCCTTTGGAGGTTCGGCGGAAACGTCGAAGAGACCCCCGCCTTCACTCAGCCCAAGAGGGGGAACCACAGGCGCCGATCGGCGTAACTTCGCCCGACCGCACGCCGTCACTGATCAGGACCCCTATGGCTTCGCCTGCCGCACAGTCTTCTGGCTCTCCTCCTCGACCTCGCCGCCGCTTACGTCGGTTGGGCGAAACTTCCACCATAGGGGAGTCCTCGCATCAGGCGGCCGCGACTGAAGAAGCGCCGTCCGGCCACCCTACTATCAAGACTACTCTCCGATTCCCATCGGAGGAATATTTGCTGTATGCCGATCGGCCATCGAGCCCCGTTCACGAAATAACCCTGACTGGTCCGCTCGCCAAGCTCTTCGAGGACGCCCGGATTCAGGTGGCCCTTATGACGCCCAAGCATCTCGGCGATAACAATATGCAGCAGGCCACTCAGGTAAACCCATCTTCATTCCCGTGTCATGCTATTGTTTGATTGCTGACATTATTATTTCCCTTACAGCGCTGGGCTGAACAAATTGCCACTAGCCGTCGGCTAGCCGAGGTGGAGGGCCTTCTGGAAAAACTCCAAGTGTCGGAAGGTCCCTCGGCCGAGCGGGAGAAACAAGCTCTTGAGGCCGAACAGAAGAAGACTGCCGACCTGGCTGTTGAGGTAGCTCGGCTAGAGGACTTGGTGAAGAAGCGTGACAAAGAGGTGAAGCGCGTCGGTAGCCGGAAGAGGCAGGCGATCGCTGACCTGGACAGAATGAAAGTAGATGTCCATGCGCTAAATCAGCGATCTAAGGATCTGGAGGCCCAGCTGAACACCGAACGGGAGGTCCGTTCGGCTGAATGCACAAAGGCTGAAGCAAACTTGAAGGCCCTCCAAGATTCCTTAACTGCTTCCCGGGCGTTGCTCAAAAAATACAAGGAGGGAGAGCCGAGTCGCCTAGCCGTAGCGCGCCAAGAATACATCCGCTCAGAGCGATTTGGCGAAAAGTTTGGTGGCAACGTCTCCTCAACCTTCCTCGAGGCGGTCAAGGTCACCACGGCGTACTTCAAGAAGGGGGGGCATCTTCCTGCTGACCTGAGCATTCCCCCTCCCGAACTGGCGGCCATGATCGACGACATCCCGGACACCTTTTTTAATTTTGAGGATCCGGAGTGATGTGGGTTATTCAAGCACTTTTTGTACTTCCTCCGCTCGGCGGATGTGAAATTTTTGTACGTGCCGTTCGGCATAATTTTTCTTCTAATGAAACGATGTCCCTTTTCCTGTCTTCTTACTCATTGTCCATAATATTCTTCTGTTTGCTTAACATTAATGCTTGTAAAATTTTCGCCAGTCGTGCTCTTAAGCTTTCTCCTTCACGCGTCCGATCGGCTTGGCTCATTGCATAAAGTGCGAGTGAGCAGACCTACTCGCTCTGCACGTATCCTGCTTGCGTGGAGTCAACAGACGCCGAGTGTCGAAGGACCAACCCCCCTTCGGGCCTGAATGCTTTAATATTTATAGTTTCCGCAGTTTCTTACTCCGATATTCGTTCTTCCGCTTGGTATATTTATAGCCGATCGGCGCGGCTCTCGATTTTTAACGACGGTGCTCGTCGGCTCGGATATTTATAGCCGGTCGGCGCGGCTCTCGATTTTTAACGACGGTGCTCGTCGGCTTGGATATTTATAGCCGGTCGGCGCGGCTCTCGATTTTTAACGACGGTGCTCGTCGGCTTTCCGCTCGGATTATTTATAGACGCCGGCCCGTCTCTCGATTTTTAACGACGGTGCTCGTCGGCTCGGATATTTATAGCCGGTCGGCGCGGCTCTCGATTTTTAACGACGGTGCTCGTCGGCTCGGATATTTATAGCCGGTCGGCGCGGCTCTCGATTTTTAACGACGGTGCTCGTCGGCTTTCCGCTCGGATTATTTATAGACGCCGGCCCGTCTCTCGATTTTTAACGACGGTGCTCGTCGGCTCGGATATTTATAGCCGGTCGGCGCGGCTCTCGATTTTTAACGACGGTGCTCGTCGGCTCGGATATTTATAGCCGGTCGGCGCGGCTCTCCGGTTTAATGTCTGGGCTAGACGGCTTTAGGGCTAACTCCTTACCAGGTCGAGCGACCTTGGCCTTCCGTTTCGCAGAGGATACCCTGTGCTATCATCCCTCTACTTCCTGCATCGCAAGTGCATAGGCGACCGAGGAGCATATACAGTTACATTTAGCGCACCTTTCACTCAGTGTGGAGAACGTATTCCTGACCGAACGGCTCAGGGTCTGCTTTGTCGAGCATTTTTGCTAAGATAATTTACCATCGTCCGAACGGTACAGGGCCTTCGACCCACGATAATGTCTCATTTTCGCTCTTTTGACTCTTCATTTCTTTCATCCCGCCTTGGTATTTCGTCCGAAGAAGAACCTCTATCTCTTCGAGCTGGTGCGGCTTCAGGGGTGCGAAATAAGGCCCGGTGAAATGCGACGGTAGCTGGAGGTGCTTCCGCTCGGCCACCAGACGCAGATGTCGCTTGTTGCTCCTGTCGTTCAGCCGCTGCTTTCTGTTTTTGTTCAACAAGTTTGGCGGCCCTTATCTCGACCAGAGCGTCGAGCTCTTCCCTCGAAAGCGTCACCGTGTTTTGTCGTCCAGCTTCGTCCATTGTTACCGATCGGATGCAGGAGCGTTCCCACAGACGGCGCCAATTTGATCCTGTCCGAACCGGGAATCAGTGGACGCTGGGCACGTGGCGCTTCCTGCTAGATCCTCGAATGCTCCGGTGAACCTGCAACGAAACCGAGCCGGGAGGGGTATCCCGGCGACGGCCCTCCAACGCTCAAGTCAGGCGAGGAATAACAAAAAGGTGGCTTCAAAATGAAGATTTTTCATACCTCCAGTGGAGAAATGGAAGCCTTATATAGATCTCTCAAAGAAGCCTGGGCGTGCCAATCAAAGCAACCACCTGCCTTTGACCATGCCCAGGTATGGGTCTGTCAGAAGGGCCATGTCTAAATATGGATCTGTCAGGGAGACGTCCATGAGACCATACTGCTACTGTATCAGCCTCTCCATGATGTGACGGCAAGATCGTGCGATCTTGTGTACGGCCTAATCATTAGACATGCTTCGGCTGACATCTCATATCCTAAGTCGAGCGCATAGGCCGCTCGACCCCCTTTATACCCTCGCCCCTATTTTGGCCGAACGGACAACCCCCTCGGCCCTTGGCCCCTGCCGAGCGGACTCCCGCTCGGCCCTTCGGTCTTCCTGCCTTGGCGTCGGAAACATGAGCCCATGGATGGACTTATCTATAGCTCCGTTCGGACCTACCCATCAGCTCGGCTCGGCCATCCACCGCACAGCCTTTCATCGGTCCTCAGGCTGAGACCCTTCAGGAAGTGGGTCCCCCCTTCTTACGGCCGGATCACTCACAATGACTTGATCCTACTTCATAACATTAAAAAAGTTTCATAAATGTTTGGTATACCAAAGTTTGACATACTGAAAATTCGGTATACTAAAGTTTCATATACGAAAACTTGGACACCTCCTCATCGGAGCCAGTGATCGCCGGGGTGGGGGTGGGGACGACAACGACAGTAGCGATGAAAAGGGCGCGCCAAGGCTGGGAATAAGGCTGGCAGTGACAACTCGCGTCCAATAACCACCATTAGAATTGTGGCGGTAGTAACCACCATTAGAACTGCGACGAGAGACATTGAAAGAGAATATAAAGATATTGGTAAGCGATTATGGGAATTTATAGGGGTTTTGGAGTGGTTCTGGTTGAGGCGCCTGGATTTGATCAGGCCCCTCGATTTTTTTGTAAATTAAAATTTTCTTAAATCCTAAATCCTAAATACTCTTAGCATCTATATTTTTTTAGTCTTAATTTTTTCTTAATTTGAATACTATAATCCAACCACTAAATCTTAAAGGTAAAATCTAATTGGCTTAAGAGATAAAAAAAATAAACAATTAATTATGAGCAATATTTGTTGCAAAAGTAATTAATCAACATTAATAAGGGTATATGATTTCAGGTATTTTTGTGAGTATTATTTCTAAGTTGTTGATTTAACTTGTTGTCTAGATTTGAATGTTATTTTCTTTGTGTTTAAATTTTAAACGATTTATCATTTACTAAAGGGCGCATTTAAAATTGTAGAATTTTTAAAAGGGTGTATCTAATTTTTAATATTTCACAAAAGATGGTTTTTTGGATAGGATTCTTTTATATAATAAATAGTGAATACTTTTATAAGATTTCAACAAGTGTATTCATGGTGCAATTTTAGCGCATATGACTTTGTATCACAAAGTTCGGTGTTCGATTCATATCGGGCTCAGCCTGTTCTCGAAAATAGGGAACAGTCAGGCACCTGGATTTGATCAGGTGCCTCTATTTTTTATTATTATTTTTTAATTTAATAAAAAGTGAATACTTTTATCTAATTTCGTATCTGTGGCGTAATGTAGCGCTCTAACTCCGGATCCTAAAGGTGCTTGTTCGATCCACGTCCGATTCAATTTAGTTATTAAAAGAATTGGCTTTCCAAGTGGACATTTAAATCCTTGCTCACATATGTTTCAACCCGTCTTTTAATTACACAAAACAATGGCCTTATTTGTCGGCACCTTCTCTACCGAAAGGATGAATACTCGGGTTTATAAACGGTAAGTTTTTTGGTCAGCTACTACATTATGCAATTAAGCGTAATTTAACTCTTAATTAATGCATCAAGATATATTAATAATTTGCTAAAGCATTTGGATTAACATTTCATTTTCCAAATTACTAAAATATTTTTTTTTTAATTTGTTGTATCAAATAATAATAATAATAATAATATATTAAATTTTCAAATTAATTTCCAAAAGTAAAAAAATATTAATATATATACGAGACGATTACTCTAATTATTTTTTTTATATATAAAAATGGTGTTGGATTGGAGTAGCATTTGATTGAAAATCTAATACCATTATGATTTATGATAGATTTAATATCAAATAATTTTGTTTGCCAATCTATAATTGGTATATCGAAAATACCAAATATATATAAAAACTAACGACTAATTTTGACATGAATGTTATGAAATAAAATAATATCAAAAATTTGATATACTAAAGTTTGGTATAATGAAACTTTGAAATACCGAAGATCTTTATACCAAAACTTTGAAATATCGAATCTTTGGTATAAAGAAAATTTGGTATACCAAGTGATTGTATACAAAATTTCGGTATACTGAACTTCGGTGTACCCAAGTTCTCTATACTAAAACTTCGGTATATTGTACAAAATTTTTTGGTTTACAAAGTGTTGGTATGCTGAAGTCCAGTATACCAAAGTCGGTAAACTATAGTTTAGTATACCGAACTTCAGTATATTGAAGTGTTTCTGTTAGGATGTATACTATAAGTCTAGTTTTTTGTATGAACATAAGAATCACATTGGTTAAATGTCTGCATTTATGTTAAATGCAGTTGTCCATTTAATTTATATTATAGATAACATGGTGTGTGGTGCCACACAGAAGATCATGTTATCAGTCCTTATAAATTATAAATAGTAGCTTACAACCAAGATGGAATGAGACAAACCATTGGAGTGGTTGTAGTGTAATTTGATATTAGTTTATCTTAACTATAAAATGACACTAGTACACTATGTGTGTGTTGAGCAGGACCATTTGAGGTAGTTTCTTTTTATACTGACTACATAAAAGAACAAAACCTCTGTTATTATGGATGTGCGTACTCTTAATCCCGATATAATAACATGCTCATATACTTAGTATGTATTTCTTTAATTTATCAATGGGTGAGATTTAGTTCGTTAAATCAATTGGCCCGATAAGTTAGGAAATAATATTATTTATATGATGTGTTGTTGATTATAGAAGGAAATTGTGTCCTAGTAATCTAGGTTGATGATATCTCCTTGAGGAGCTCATAAGGATTGTCATGTAAACCATGCAGGTAGACTTAGTCTGACATGCCAATGAAGTTGAGTGGTACTACTTTTGGAGCTAGATATTAATTAAGTGAGTTGTCAGTAACTCATTTAATTAATGGACATTCAATATCTTAAACATAGGGAGATTAATACACTCATGATAAGAAGTAACCCATAATATAATTTGAGATTGGTGCGGTAGTTCAATAATAACTCTTTAGTGGTATGAGTTATTATTGATAAACTTAAGTTGGTTGTTCGGGGCGAACACAAGAAGCCTAAGCTCATCGAGATACCAAAACCAATTTCTCCTATCTGTCCCTGTTGTAGCCTCTATAAACCCTTGTATCCATAAAGTCAACTTCTTACACAAGTAATGGGTCGGTCACATCCTTGCTTGGTGCAAGGGGGCCGGCCAAGCATGGGCTTGGAAGCCAAGAGGTGGTCGACCAAGCTTGGTGCTAGCCAGTAGAAAAGGAAAAAGAAGTTTTGTTTTTAAAACAAAATTTTGTTAAAATCTTTCCTTATTTGTAATTATCTACAATGGTTAAAAGTGAGATTTCATTTTGTTAAAATCTTTTCTTTTTTGTAGTTATCTACAATGGTTAAAATAAAAATTTTACCTTTTATAGCTATCTACAAAGGATTAAAGAAATATTTTAATTTTGTTAAAATCTTTCTTAATTTGTAGTTATATATAATGCTTAAAATAGAAATTTTAATTTTGATAAAATTTTCCAGGTGTAGCAACTTGGAGAGCATCGTTTTCAATTAATAGAAATTTTAATTTTAATTTTAATTTGTTAAGTATCGTTTTCAATCCAAGTTTAACTTCTGAAGAGCAACTTGGATTAATAATGTTAAGCATCGTTTACAATCCAAGTTTAACTTCAGTAGAGCACGTGAGTAGCTAGGAAAAGTTCTGTGTTTGTACAAAATTTGTGTACAGGGGAACAGAACGGAATCCAGGTGTAGCAACCAACACTTTCTACCAAACTTCGGTATATTGATCTTTGGTATACCAACACTTGAACATCAAATTTTCGGTATACCGAAGTTTAGTATAGCTCAACATGAAATGATTTTAGTTAAGGAGAAGGATTACATAGCTTAACAAGTTCACACAAAAAAAGAGTCAAAAAACATCATTCAAACTTGCAACTTGCTGCTCACAATGACTTGATCCTACTTCATAACATTAAAAAAAAAATCATAAAAGTTCGGTGTAAGAAAGTTTGGTATATCAAAACTTGGACACCTTCTTGTCGGAGGCGGTGATCGCCAGGGGTGGGTGTGGGGACGACAACGACAGCAGTGGCGGAAAGGGCGTGCCCCAAAATCAGCCCCAAAGTTGTCGTTTCCACCGATTCTATTGCCACCCCCATACCCGGCATGGATGATCATCGCCTCCCACGAGCCCTTCAAGGCCTCGAAGCCCTCAAAGTCACCATTTCCACCAATTCCGCTGCCACCAATACTGTCGCTGCCACCAGTACTACCATTGCCGCCGCCACCTTTGACGGGAGTGATCGCTGCCTTCCATGAGGCCTTCAAGGCCCCGAAGCCTCCAAAGTTGCCCCCAAAGTCATCGTTTCCACCCATTCCCTCATGACGTATGACCCTTGTGAGAGTTCATCCTTTTCTTTTCTAGTGAATAAATGTTAGGGATGATGTTTATCTAGTTTAATGAGGTTACAAGGTTTTTTCAACTGAAAAATAGCTAAGCATAACTACATCGACATTTTGGTGAAGAATGACATAAGATCTACACAGAAAACCAAAAACTAAGTATCACCAAAGATGAAAAGTATAATGAAGCAACAACTTATCATGTTTGTCACAAACTCAGTTGAGGATGCGAATTGATCCCTCAACGGGTGGCTCTCCATTGCCCCCCTCATTTTCAATAAATTCCTACAATGAGAAGAGCAAAGATGAATTAAAGCTGCCATGGGGGTAAAACACATCACACATCGATAGCGTATAACTTTTCAAACAGAAAACGTGTTGCTCTCATATCAGTGTTCATCGATTAATAATTTATTTAAGCAATGGAAGATCTTGTAGTTAAGAATAATAATTGAAAGAGCACCATTTGGATTTAAGAAAATCAAAAGCATATTTGGATGCGGTACTAGAAAAAAAAACAACTCATTTTTTATTCTTGATAAGACAAAATTATTTTTCGAAACATACAAAATCGTAAAGAAGAATTAATTTTTTATAATTGAAAATTTAGTAAAGGTCTAGTAACCTTCAAACCGGCTACCAAAACCCAAAAATCAGATGAGGTTAATATGAGGTAACTCCAAAACTAGTAGTGATACAACATGTACAACTAAATTCAAGATTAAATCAACTGTCGATTGCAAATCTTAAAGTAAACTCACACAATATGCCAATGATATCAAACCACCATTATCTTAAAAAGTAATAATAAAGTGAATTCCAATAATAAATGTGCACATGAAAAAAAAGTGGGAAGAAAACTAATCAAATAAAGGGCAACCTAGCATACGAAATTTTTGTTAATACGGAGTCGCTGAAAAGGATCTATTATACACCGTCTTATCCTGTTTTGCAATTGGTGATTTCTGAGATCAAATATAAATTATGGTAGTCTTTTTGAAAAAAAAAATGCATTATGCAAGGATATTAAACTAGTCATGTGTCAGGCAGAATATTGACATGTTGACAGCAAAGTGACAAAGTGATGAGAAAAGGAAAAGGGATTAATATGATCTACTAAAGTAGCATTTGATTGAAAATCCAGCATCATTATAATTTATGATAGATTTGATATCCAATAATTTACAATCTGTAATTGGTATACCAAAAATATCAAATATATATAAACAATAATGACTAATTTTGATATGAACGATATAAAATAAAATAATATCAAAATTTTGGTATACAAAAGTTCGGTATACTAAAAATTCAATAAATCGAAGATTTTTATACCAAAACTTTTGTTTACAGAAAATTTGGTGTACCAAGTGTTGGTAGACTAAAGTTCGGTACTATAGTTCTCTATACCAAGTATTGGTATACTGAAGTTTAGTATATCAAATTTCAATAGAAGCTCTTTATTCGAAATTTCGGTATGCCGATTTCTGGTATACAAATATTGGGTACATCAAATCTTCGGTATACCAGAGGTTTGGTATACCAAAGTTTGGTATACCCCAGCATGGAAAGATTTCGGTAAAGGAGATGACATTACATAGCTTAAGAAATTCACATACACAAAAAGTCAAAACAACATCATTCAAACTTGCAACTTATTGCTCATAATGACTTGATCCTAGTTCGTAATATTAAAAAAAATTCATAAAAGTTCGGTGTACCGAAGTTTGGTATACCGAAACTTGGACGTCTCCTCGTTGGAGGCAGTGATCACTAGAGGTGGGGGTGAGGATGACAACGAGGTTACGCCGAGGGTGGGAGTGAGGGTGGCAGTGACCACTTACATCCAGTAACCATCATTAGAACTGTGGTGACAGTAACCACCATTAGAAATATGACGAGAGACATTGAAAGAGAAGATGAAGACATTGATAAGCGACAATGGGAATCTATAGGGGTTGTGGAATGAGGTAAGCGACAAGCAAGCTATGTGAAAGGTTTTATCTTGCTCACGTATGGATGCGATATTAAGTGTTGAAAAATATAATTTTTTTATTATTGCTATCTGTTGTAGTTAATCACTTGCCTTGAAACTCGATCGATTAGTATTCTATAAAATGTTTTAAAACATATCTTGACAATATGCAATGTTGATTCTATCATAAACCTTGAAGCAAATGCTTCATATATATGTTTGAAGTATTTGAATGGTATAAGCTACCCATATCTCTGCATGTTTGTTTGTGGAATTTGCTGTCGACCATATGCCCACATTACATCTGATGAAATAAGGAACCACATGTAATATATGATGCTACGTAGGGCTGGAAAGAAATATCGAAATACCGAAAAATTGTACCAAAAAAATATCATATATATTGAAATTTTCGGTATACTGAAAAATTCTGTATGGTATCATACCATACTGAATTTGTCGGTAACGGTAACAATTTAAAATATTTCGATATACCGAAATACCGAGTAACTATAGATTAAATGATTAATTTAGATTTTCCTAAAGCCTAAACCAAACCTTAAACGACTAAATTCTTCCCAAAACCACATTATCTCCTTGCGCAGCCGATGCACACGTCGCGACTCACGATTCTCTCCTTGCGCAGTCGGCCCTTACATCGCGATTCCTCTCCTTGGATCCTTGCGCAGCCGACGCTCACGTCACGTCGTGATTCTCTACTTGCACAGCCGACGCTCACGCCATATTTCTTGAATGATTTATTTTGTATTGGCCAATAGTGATTACTGCCCTTCATTACAAGAGAATGATTTTTTATATATTATATGTAATATATATAACTTCGGCAAGACGGTATTTTACCGATACCGTATCGATATTTCGGTATACCGAAATGTCGGTACGGTATCGGAATCATTTATTAGAATATCGATTTTTTCGGTATGATATACGGTATTCGATTTTGGGTACTGATACGGTTGGCAATGGAGGGGCCCAAGAGGAAAGGGTGAGAAGGGTCAAGGCCATATAGCGATCAAAAGTCAAGAGGACGTGGCGGTCAATAGTCAATGTGACTCGGCAGTCAATAGTCAAGCTGACTAGGCAGTCAGAGGCAAGCATATGGAGTGGTCAGAGGTCAGACAGACTTGTCGATCAAGGGGGCAAAGTAGTTGAAAGACAAAGGGAGACGACAGGCGGAACACCGGGCACAGGTCGGGATCGGCAGAGCTGGGTAGAGGCAGCTCGATCTACAGGCTTACGGTCGAGGGCCAGCAAATACTCACAGATCAGAATCGGCAGAGCTGGGTAGAGGCAGCTCGATCTACAGGCTTACGGTCGAGGGCCAGCAAATACTCACAGATCGGAATCGGCAGAGCTGGGTAGAGGCAGCTCGATCTACAGGCCTGCGATTCGAAGGCCCGGAAGTGCAAGTCACAAATCACAGATCGGAAGCGGCAGAGCTGTGTAAAGACAACCCGATCTACAGGCTTATGGTCGAGCGCCAGGAAATACAAGGTATAGAGTACAGACCGTGATCGACAGGGTTGTTCAGGGTTAGCCCGACTGACAAGTAACGCTTAGGAGCGGGATCTGGTCGAGGGGTGTGAGGTAGATGCAGACCGCGATAAATAGGATGAGCTAAGCTGTGCAGGAGTCGGAGGATCACAATTGTCCGTCAAGGGTAATCATTACATACCAGTGAGATGTGCGAAGGCGGAGGTTCCTAAACGAAAAGATGCCCTCATGACCAATAGTAGCCTGACAGATGTCCTTCGCTACAAGACAAAACCCATGTGTAAAGGCGGAGGTTCCTAAACAAGAAGATGCCTTCACGACCAATAGCAGCACGACAGGTGTCCGGGATATACGACAAAGCCCAGCGTCTAACATTTTCGGAGAGGGTTGCAGGTTCTGGAAGCGAGGCGGGTGCATAAAAAGGAGAGGATTCCTCGTACGCGGGTACGCTCTCTGGTCACTTTTCCACAACTTTTCATTTTCAGTCATTTTTTTTCGGCTCTTTGCTTTTTCTGGGGAAAAAGGACCTGACTTGAGCGTCGGAGGGCCTGATCCGGAGACTTTTTCCCTGGGTTCTGGTCTCTAACGTGAGGAGGGAGATCGTCTGAGTGTGTGCAGGATCCTGCAGCATCGTCAGCCGCCCGTGGGAGCCGAATCACCCACGACTTTCCGTCAACAACCAGGCCGTCGCGACCAGCCTTCGTCCGACTCAGCTTTCGGACAGGATCAAATTTGGCGCCGTCTGTGGGAAACACAATAGTCTGGTCCGAAGCGTGAAGATGGAGAACTCTGGTCGAAGCTCCAGCAGGAGGATTAACGTTACCATGACCGCGAGGGAGTACGAGCTCTTCAAGAAGGTCAGAAAGCGAGTCGCCTCTGAAAAACAAGGCACGGTTTCACGACCTCACCTAGCACCTGAAGCGTCCAAAGAACCAGCTCCTGTTTCCGACAGGAGCTCAAAGAGAAAGCAACCGGAAGAACTCCCTCGTACTTCATTCCGAGAGCCTCGCCGCAACTATCATCGATCTGGACCTCGAGAGCATAGTCCGAAGAAAGAAGAGCTGCCGGCGTCGGTGGCGGAGAGCTCTTTACATCCACCCCGAGATTCAGGAAAGGGGAAGGCTATAATCTCTGCCAGAGATCTGCCTGAAGATCCGGATGATAAGGTACCCTTCTCGGCTCAGATCTTGAGGGAAAGCCTGCCAAGAGGTTATCGAGCCCCAAAAATCGGAGAATATGATGGGAGCAAGGACCCGGAAGAGCATCTGCGGAAGTTCAAGAACGCGGCTATGTTGTATCAATACAGCGATGCCGTCAAATGCTGAGTCTTCCTACATACCCTATCAGGGTCGGCGCAGAAGTGGTTCGATGGATTGCCCCCAGAGTCCATCAACCGCTTCATGGATTTCAAAATGGCCTTCCTACGTCGTTTCGCCAGTAGTCGTAAGTATCAAAAAATCGACCATTGCCTTTTCGCTCTTAAACAGGAGCCGACCGAGCCTCTGCGAAGCTACATCAACCGGTTCAGTCAGGTGGCCAATGACGTCCCCTCCGTCACCTCAGAAATATTGATGAACGTCTTCTCCCACGGATTGCGAGAAGGGGAATTCTTCAGGGACCTCATCAAAAACCCCGCCCGGAGTTTTGATGATATGGTGGAGAAAGCTTCTTGCTACATCAAGGTGGAGGAAGCTCAGGCCGCTAGGAGGAAGGCTGAAAAGACGGTGGCTCCTGGCAACCGACCTGAAAGGAGAGCACCCCAACCAGCTCAACCCTTTCAGCGCGTTCAACCCAGGCCTGCCCCCCAACCCGCTCAGGGCACCATATTGCACATATCATCGGTCCAGGACGCATGATCTCAGTAACTGCTTCCAATTCGCTCGTGATTCCAGGCGAGCTGCCGAGCAGGGTCTGCCCCCCCCCCGGAGTTAGCGCCCCAAATACAGAGAATGGAGGAAGAACGGGCCGCGGCTGGACGTGCTCGTCAGACCCGACCCGACCTAGCCGGTCCTTCTAACCAAGCCGGTCCCGGGGAAGATCGAAGAGATGCCGGAGAGCTGGAAAACCGGGGCAACGCTGCTGTGCGAGAAATCAGCATGATTTCAGGAGGGCCCACTGACGGGGACTCAGGCCGAGCCCGTAAATCACATGGTCGGCGGTTATATGTGGGAGCCGTGGGATGCAGCCACGAGCAGGCGTCCGGCCCTGTTATTAGCTTTGGGCCCCAAGACTTGGAGGGTCTGGAACTGCCCCACGACGACGTTCTCATAATCAAGGCAGTTATTGCTAATAGCCGAGTGGCTCGGGTCTTTGTGGATACCGGGAGCTCGGTCAACATTTTGTTTAGAGCTGTGTTCGAGGAGATGCAGATTGATGCCGCTGAGCTCCAACCCGTAACCACTTCTTTGTACGGGTTCACAGGCAACGAAGTCAAGCCCATGGGTCAGATCAAGCTGGCCATCTCCATAGGCACTGAGCCACTGGTGCGCACCCGGAGGAGCACCTTTATAGTGGTGTGATCCAGCAATTAGAACAGGGGACCCCCATTCTGAGGGGTCCATGCCACGCTGGAGTCAAAAGGCCAAGTGGTCGACCGGCTAGGCAGACCGACCGGTGAATAGCTGAGGCAATAGGCGCCCCGACTAAAGTTGGGGTTCCGACGCTCAATGGAACAGTAGCAAAGAACCGAGCGGAAGGCCTAATAGAAGGTGATGTACTGCTAACAGTTCTTACATAGCACCCTACCGAAATTCTCTCCAGCATATCGCTGCAAACGGCAGTCCGGACGTGAGGAGAGTGCCGCCCGGACTGCGCATGAGATGAGGTCCGTCCGGCCGGCACGTGAACTCCCCGTTCAGCCGGACGGATAGACGTCCCGACCTGTTGGGGGTAAAGGGGGATAGGAACATCTTCTGACAGCCGTCAAGTCTTATGGCTAGGCCATACTCCAGATCTGACAACGAGGTGTTCTGTTGTCCCATCGAAGACGTGATTGGACTGTAGCAGTATGGCGTCAGGTAAGCTTTCTGACAGGCACATACCCAAGTATGGGCTGCGGACATGTATGTGCCTCGGTGGACGCACAGGAACCCTTCCACCGCTCTATATAAAGAGTCGCAGACTTCGCCGGAGGTACGTATTCTACAAGCTTTGGAGCTGCTTTTTCCACCACTTGCTTACCTGACTTGAGCGTCGGAGGGTCGCCGCCGGGAACCCCTTCCCGGCCCGACTTCTGTGCAGGTTTGCCGGAGCTTCGTGTGACTAGCCGGAGATCTACATCAGCAACCCGGAGAGCGCCACGTGCCCAGCGTCCGTTGATTCAGCATTCGGACAGGATCATGGTGGATTCGCCTTCCTCCTACAATGTCATCCTGGGAAGGCCAGCTCTGCATGAGTTCCGGGCTGCTGTCTCCACTTTTCACCAGAAGATCAAGTTCCCGGTCGCCGAGCAGGTCGGGGAAGTCAAGGGAGAGCAGAAGGTGTCTCGCAGCTGCTACATTGATATGGTCCGGGTGGAGGCACGCAAAAGCCGGAGGACGCAGGATAGTGGTGTACACGCTATCCAAGAGGAGCCTCTGCCTATTGCCGAGGAGCCTATCCCTTGGGAAGAGATTCAGTTGCACCCTGACAGAGCAGAGAGCATCACTCGTATTGCCAGCGACTTACCGCCGGAGCTTAGGTCGGAGCTGATACAGTGTCTGAGCCGTAATAAGGACGTGTTTGCTTGGTCACAAGAGGAGCTGCCCGGAGTCAAACCAGAGGTAGCCGAGCACAAGCTGTATTTAATGCCCGAAGCCAAGCCAATCAAGCAGAAGAAGAGAAACTTCTCTTCCGACCAGAATAAAATTATCCGAGCTGAAGTGGATCAGCTCAGGAAGGCAGGACATGTTCGAGAGGTGCAGTTTCCGTCCTGGCTTTCTAACGTTGTATTGGTAAAAAAAGCCTAACAACAAGTGGAGGGTGTGCATAGACTTTCGTGACCTCAACAAAGCCACCCCCAAAGACTGTTATCCTCTCCCGCGGATCGATCAGGTGGTGGATTCAACTGCTGGTTGTGAGAGGATATGCATGATGGACGCTTATCAAGGATATCATCAGATACCCTTGGCTAGGGAGGATCAGGAGAAGGTTAGCTTCATAACGGTTGACGGTACTTTCTGCTATACGGTCATGCCATTTGGACTCAGGAATGCTGGGGCTACCTACCAAAGGATGATGGACAAAGTCTTTCGAAGTCAGATTGGGCGGAACGTCGAAGTCTATGTTGATGACATCCTAATCAAGTCCCCCCTGGCGTCCAATCTCATAAGAGATGTAGAGGAAACCTACGGGACTCTAAGGCAATATGGTGTAAAGCTGAGTCCTCTGAAATGCTTGTTCGGGGCCAAAGGAGGGAAGTTTCTGGGGTATCTGGTGACTGAACGAGGGATAGAAGCCAATCCTGAGAAGGTTTGAGCACTTCGGAACATGCAGATCCCTCAGAATCTGAAGGAAACGCAGAAGCTAGTCGGCAGGATAACAGCGCTGTCCCGATTCATCTCCAGATCTGCAGATCGAGCCGCGCCCTTCTTCAAAGTGCTCAGGAAAGCAGCCAAGTTTCAGTGGACGGAAGAATGCACACAGGCCTTTGAGGAGCTAAAGCAATACCTGGAGTCTTTGCCATCACTGTTTAAGCCTGTTGTGGGAGAGCCCCTTTGGGTCTACTTGTCAGCCACCCCCGAGGTCGTGGGGGCCGTGCTGGTTAAAGAGCAGGACAATGTACAACGACCAGTGTATTTTTTCAGTCATCTATTGAAGGGGGCTGAGTCTCGGTACACGGCCCTGGAAAAGTTGGTTTACGGACTTGTTCTCATGGCTCGGCGCCTCCGACCGTATTTTTTGGCGCATCCCATCATCGTCCTGACAAACAGTACAATGGGTTGAGCTCTCACCAAGGTGGAGGTAGCAGGTCGGCTTATCAAATGGGCAACCGAGCTAGGGGAATATGATATACAATATCAGCCCCGAACCGCGATCAAAGCACAGGCTCTGGCGGATTTCTTGACAGAGGTTTATCAAGCAGACTCGGAGGAGGTCTGGAAAATTTATGTAGATGGGTCGGCTACCCATCATGGAAGTGGTGTAGGTGCACTTCTAATATCTCCGCAGGGAGACATTATGCAGCTGGCTGTACGGCTAAATTTCAGAGCTACCAACAATGAGGCAGAATATGAAGCCCTATTAACAGGTCTGCAAGTAGCTCGGCATGTAGGGGCCAGCTGAGTCATAATATATTCAGATTCCCAGCTAGTAACTCAGCAGGTGACCGGGCATTTTGAGGTAAATAATGAAAAGATGCGAGTTTACAAGGAAGCCTATGAAAAGATGAGGGAAGAGTTTAAAGAAGTCACAGTCACTAAGATTCCCAGGGCTGAAAATGAAAGAGCGGATGAACTAGCTAAAATGGCCAGCTCCCTGACCACTTGGGCGCTTGACAGATCTATAGCATAGACCTTCCTTATAGCTCAGATAGATCTACAAAATAACCAGGGAGAAGTAATTGATTGGAGGGCGCTTATAATAAGCTTCCTCCAACAAGGAATTGTACCCACCAACTTAGAGGAGGCGCGTATGCTCAGGAGACAGGCTCATTCTTATGTTATGATCGGAGATCAATTGTACAAAAAGTCTTTCTCCAGACCTCTGCTCAAGTGCTTGAATACGGAAGAAGCAGATCAGGCCTTGCGGGAGATACATTTGGGGTGCTGTGGCAATCACGCGGGTGGAAGAACGCTGACCCGGAAAGTACTATTGGCCGGGTATTTCTGGCCTACCCTACAGAAGGACGTACAGAAGCTGGTGAATACTTGTTTGTCATGCCAGAGGTATCAGAACCTGACGCACCGACCCACAGAGTTGCCGAGAACTTCTATAGTGTCTTGCCCATTTGACAAATGGGGTATGGATATCGTAGGACCTTTCCCGATGGCTACGGGGCAAAAACGTTTCTTGCTGGTAGTAGTAGATTACTTCTCCAAGTGGGTGGAAGCGGAAGCCCTGGCCAGAATCACTGAAGATGCGGTGATCCAGTTCTTGTGGAAGAATATCTTTTGCAGATTCGGCCTGCCTCATAAGTTAGTGTCGGACAATGGCAGACAATTTCAAGGACGCAAAATACAAAATTGGTGCAGGGGTTCGGCGTAACTCAGGCCTTTACTTCGGTGGCTCATCCTCAAAGCAATGGTCAGACAGAGGTAGTCAATCGGGAAATAGTGCGAGGGCTCAAAGTCAAGCTGGATCACACGGGAGGCAGTTGGGTGGACGAGCTGCCGAGCATTTTATGGGCCTATCGTACGACACCCCGAGAAAGTACAGGTCTGACACCCTTCCATTTAGTGTATGGTAATGAAGCAGTAGTACCTCTGGAGGTCGGGATACCGTCCGTGAGAAGAATGATGTATGACCAAGGGAACACAGAGCGACGGCTGGCCGAACTAGATTTTATCAGCGAAATTCGTGAACAAACAGCTGCCAGGTTGGAAGCCTATAGACAGAGGATGAGACAAAACTATAATAGAAGGGTGATCCCCCGATTCTTTGGAGAAGGAGACCTCGTCTGGAAGCAGATGAAACCCTTAGGGGAAGTGACGAAGTTGGTGCCTCAATGGGACGGACCATACAAAGTTATCAAGAAATTGGCATCGGGGGCCTATTATTTGCAGGACGCTCAAGGAAGGAAGCTGGATCGACCTTGGAGTGCTAACTACCTACGGCCCTATCGGGTTTAAGGGGGCTGACTCTGTTGGTGTAAGCCGGGTTAGGCGAGGGGCCTGGAGACAGTAGGATAGTCAAGTACAAAATCCGAAGACGCATATGTACATGTAAAAATTTCTCAGTTTAAGCGGCTGGTACAGATCATTTAAAAGGAGCAAAAATCTCATCCGGAAAGCCTTGAATGATTTGGTCTTGATCCAAAAAGTCTGCGGGAGGGATGGAGTTCAAGAAATTCTGCGCGTGAAGCTGTCGGATAACCCCAGCCGCCGTGTATGGTATGGTCGCGGAAAAGCATGCCCCAGCCTGGGATAAAAATTCAGGAGAGGTCATATAAGACATTCGACTTCGCAGGCAACGATCCTCCTCTCCTTCTTGATAAATCGCCAGGGCAGCGGATACTCCCGTCAAAGCCGCCCGAGACTGGGATAGTTCCTCCCTCAGGGCCCTCAGCTCAGCTCCTTGAGCTTCCAACTGAGCTGCCTGAACCTCCAGTCTATTGTTCTTCTCCTGCAGAAGGGTATCTTTGGACTGTGCTTCCTAAGTCTGGTGGGCTAGTTGTTGCTGATACCCCGCCTCAGAGGCAGCTCTTTCCTCCCTCATAGCTCGGAGTTCATCTTTGACTTGCATCAGGGAACTTTTCTGCCGGTCGGTCTGATTAGTTAAGGCTCGGATCTCTGCTCGCAATGCATAACTGGCTCGGGCGGGGTCATTCAGTTGCAGCTCTAATTCAGAGACTCTCTCTCGGAGTTCTTTGCTTTCGTGATGGAGGGCGTGGAAGGATTGGTTCAGCACCAAAGATTCTGCATGAGTCTGGATGGAAGATATAACCCTCAGTTAAGGTAAACTAATACCAAGTGTAGGGTGAAGAGTACTTACTTTAGCCCAGGACTTCGAGAACCTATCCATCTGAACTAATGGCGACGCGCTATCCATTTGACTCATGCTCTCCGCCCACAAACTGCCGAGGCAGCCTCTCATCATCAGAATGCTCGTGGGTGCGTCGTGTCGCCGAGCTAGAGTAGCTTCAGAGGGGATAGTGGTCCTGTAATGATGGCGGGCGGAGGAGGAAGGTCGAGAAGGGTCGGCGTCAGAACCAGGAGGAGCAGGAGGTGGCTCGGGAACGGGCTCAGTTGGCACGGGGTCATGACGATCGCCTGGGCTGTCTTCCTCAGTAGGAGTGGGGGCAGAGCGGAATGCAGCTGGTCTTCCCCTGTAAGGGTTGGGAGAGACTGCCAGATAAACGAAACAAAAATGAAGAAGGGAGTGGGGTCAGAGTCAGCCACGATGGCAGCAGGGGCAATATGGCAGTAAAAGGAACAGGATTAAGCGTTTATGAAGTCGGACCTGGTCTTCGACGCCGCCTGTGAAGCAGGAGCTGGTCGTTAGAGTCAAAGTCATCAGAGCGAGGCTGACCCTGTGAAGAGGCTGCACACCCCTGTCTGTGGCGTCTCGCCCGGACGAGCTTCGACCTGTGCGATGAAGGGCTGCGCGACCACGTCTAGAGGCCCGGGGGGGCTCCTCGGAAGACGCGGCTGGCCGGACGGCTGGCTTGATCACAACCCTAACCTCGGTTCGGGGCGGCATGTGAAGGAGAAGCTGTGTGCGAGGCGGGGTTGGAAGCGGGCTGAGTCGCTGCCCCAAATGAGGTGGATCCAAGATAAGGGAGTAACCTCCTATCCAAGATCACCCGACAGCGTCGCAGTATTTCCAGATCATCGAGGGGCAAAGACAGAACCTCTGAGGCGCGATGCAGAACCTCCGCTGTAGGCACCAATACGAAAGGTCATTCTCACAGAGAAAATGGTCGAAAGCGGGGGAGGGGGGCTCAGCCTGAACTTACCTAAGGAGCGCGGTGTTTCAGAGGAAGCGGGGCTCAGCAGGAAAAAGGAAAGTAGGTCTTCAGATAGCAGTCTTGTCAGATTCAAGCGCCAATCCTCCATCTGGGTTGCAGCCGTAGCAAAGGAGAAGTCCATGTGGAATTCGTCCAGTGCCGGAGTTAGAGGGAGCTCAGACTGCCAGTGCATAGGTCAGCCTGTTTCTTCAGGAAACCGGAGAAAAAAGAATTTTTTCCTCCAGTTAGCACTGGGAGGAGGAAGAGGAGAGAAGAAAGCAGTATGACTGCGAGCCTGGAAGTAAAAAAGACCATCGGCGTGCCGAGCAAGAGCAAAGAAGCAGTGAAAGAGGGGAGCGGACCAGGAAACCTCGCAAACTTCGTAGAGTATTACAAAGCCACATAAAATCTTTATGGAGTTGGGAGTTAGCTGACCTAAGGGGATCTTAAAGTAGCGGCACACTCCAGACAGAAAAGGATGCGGGGGTAGACGAAGGCCAGATACAAATTGATCAGTGAAGAAAGTACAAGAACCAAGCGGAGGATCGAAGTACAAGTTTACACCAGTAGGGATGATGGGGCGAAAGTTAGTAGGGATTTCGTAAGTGTACCGTAGGTCATC
The DNA here is from genome assembly GCF_018446385.1 of Zingiber officinale. NCBI lineage: Eukaryota > Viridiplantae > Streptophyta > Magnoliopsida > Zingiberales > Zingiberaceae > Zingiber > Zingiber officinale. Next base: position 119,274,162 of record NC_055999.1, read on the forward strand.
CCAATCCAACTCAGCGAAAGTCGAAGCGCCTGGGAAGTGCTCTGCCAACAAGGAGATCCAAGAAGGAGAAGCTATTGCAGAAGAGATTATCTCAGAAGATAGGAAGAGCAAACGAAAAGAAGAGGTTTGGAGAAAAGGGAGGGTCGCGGCAAAGTCTCCGAGAAAGTCAATCGGTGGCGGCGACGTTTGAGTATTCCGCGGTGATGGCGAATCACAGCAAAAGAGAAAGATTACGAAGATACTTATAGGTATGGCGGAGGAAGGACACTTTCGTAAGTTGGCAACGGATGGTTGATGCAGGGGCGAAGATAGACAAGGAACGCCCTGTGATGGTCCTCGAGAGTATAACCAGGGGACATTATGGGAAAGGCAGGGGCTCGAGATACGAAGCGCCTCCTAAGGCGATTGCTCCAAGCAGGACAAAAGTGTACGGAGGGGCCACTAGGAAGGTGGGTAGATTAAATCAGCGGGCTTTAGGGACATGCAAGGTAAAGTCTAGCCCTGGCCGGGCTAGGTATAAAGGCAACTATTGGAGGAAGAGCGACGTAGCCGAGCAAAATAAGCAAGGGCGAGCGGATTAACAGAGATCAACCAAAGCTACGAACGACCTACTAAGAAAAGAAGCAAACTAAGGACACACGAAGGGGAAGCCATACGATTATCCAGACATGAAGGCAGATAAGTATAATCATCCAAAGTTCAATAGGACCACGCGAATAAGTACAATCACGGAAGATTCAGCGTTAGCACATGGAAGTTAACATTACAACATGTCGCCAATCACACAACATCCGAGGAAGAAGGGGCAGGGTCACTGGAAGCCAACAGAAGGGGCCCGGGGTCGGCTGACACTATGGCGGAAGACGCAGGATCAGCGGACGCTTCAGGAGCAGCAATAGGAAGGGCCTGGGCAGAAATATCTACGGGAGCCGGATCGGCCGCAGGGTGAGGAGCCTCCAGGAAGAAGAGTCCATCATCCGCTTCGAAGGAAGGGAAAGTTTCCTGCGGCAATTCCCTGGATAGACGAGCTGTGTCCAGAAAGGTGGCAGGTGGTGCCGAGCGTAGAAAGTCTTGCTCGAAGGCCTGTTTGACCCCGCCCGCGGCCCCGTGACACAACAACAAGACCATCCAGTCTGTAGGCTTTCAGCCGCCCTGGTTCACCGGCCTGGTACACTTCCAGGCTGTTCTTGTTCTTGGCAGCCTCAGCGCGAGCCGCAGATAAATCGCTCTGGCCCTGAGACATTGCTTCCTGGGTCTGCGAGAGCTCCGCTTGCAAAGATAGAAGAGTGTTTTGGCAAGCTTCCCACTGAGTCCGCACGGTTGCCTCCCGGCTAGCGGCAGCACTAGCCAGGGCCTGGGCATCGGCCAACCCCATTTGCAGGAGCTCCTGACTTTGCCGTAGCGATCTCAACTCCGCTGATCGGGAGAGCAGCTCTGCCTCTTTGTCTTTCAGCTCAGAAACTGCCGCTTGATGACGCTCCGCTTCAAAAGCCAAGGAAGACTCACTTGTCTTTAAGGTCACCTCCAACTTCTGAAGTTTATCGAAGGCGACATGGGAAATGGCTCGGGCAGAGGCCGCAGATTCCCCGGCGGCACGCAGATAAGCATCCAAGCTTCCAAGGGAAGGCTCAGGAGGAGCTGAGGAAGCCACAGGGGGATCTAGTTCCTGAAGACGTGCCTTGAGCACCGCGTTCTCTCGCTGAAGCTCGACCGCTCGCTGAACGGCACTCAGACTCGCGGAACAGGTCTGCAGGTGGCCATAGGAAGGGAAAGGGGGTTATAGAAGCATATGAATACCCAGAAGAGGAAGAAGAGGAGCTTACCACTACCAAGGAACGAACAATTTGATCAAACCCCTCCAAAGGGGAACTGCTCTCCCGGAATTGGCGGTTGGCTGATTGCCAGGTGGTGGCCAAGTCCCCATAGAAATCGACCCTACCAAAGATAGAAGATAGGTCGGCAGCGGGCGCGTAAGCCGAGTCGGTCTCTGAAGGAAGTCTCCAGGAAGCCTCGAAAGCTAGGTCTGCGGAAGGCAGGTTCAGAGTCGGCATGGCTGAGCTCATAGGCGCAAGAAGAGGAGAGGCTGGGGGAGTCAGCAAGCCCAGGGGTTGATCGCTAGAGGACGAAGGCGGGGCAAGTAATACACTCTGGATTGGTACCGGAGCTGTCAGGTCCAATGACGGGTCTGCCACTTCCATATCAGAGGCCTTCTCCCGGGCCAAACTTGTCTCCTGGGTCGAGCTCGTATCCGAGGACCTAGAGGGGGAAGAGATACTCACTACACGTTGACGGCGAGGAGGTGGAGGAGAAGTTGCGGTGACCATGGTCGCTCTCTTGCCCTTGCGCGTAAGGCGCAGCTTCATAGTAGGAGGGAGCGAAGGCACTTGTCCTGCTGGCAATGGCTCAGATGCAGGTTGATCAGAGATGTGGGGTAGGGCTGAGTCTGCAGGGCTGGGGGCAGGTGGCTCAATAAGCGCCGAGGCGGCTACCGTATCTGAGGTTCGGGGTCCCGAAGGCTGTGGACCGGCGGAAGCAGCGGGGTCAGAAGATAGGCCTTGTGTTAGCTCCTCGTTCAGAGCTTGCAGAACGGCCACCGAGGGTGTCTCCTGATTGGCAAAAGAGCGGAGGATGGCAGCCACTACAAGAATAAGAAGAAAAGGCACCTCAGTTAGCGAAGAGCGGCATATAAAAAGTAACAACTTACCAAAAGGAGCTCCGATTTCTGTGGAAACAGGACTAAAACCAAAAGCGTACAGAATGTCTTCTAGCATCAATACAGACAAGTGAACAACAACACCGCTCAGCTTATCCGTAGCTGCGGAGCAGGCAGGTTCATGAGCGTGCGAAGGGAAGTCTGAAGCAAGGATGGGACGCCATTGGGAAGGCCCGGTTAAGGGGACGGGGGGCTTGAGGAAGAAAAAGCGAGATCTCCAGCCTTTATTGGAAGAAGGTAAGTCATCAAAAAACTTATAGCCCGGCTTGGCCTGAACGTTGAATACCCCCGCCTCGGCCCGTCGGAAGGAATAGAAATGATGGAATAATCGAGCGGTCAAGGGAATGTGATAAATGCGGCACAAGATGATGGTTCCGCAGACAGCTCGGAATACATTAGGGAAAAACTGAGAAATGCTGAGGCTGCAGTACTGACACAGCTCGAAGAAGAAAGGGTGTAAAGGAAAGCGAAGGCCGCCTAAGACTTGATCTCTAAAGACGGTGACAAAACCTTCGGGAGGAGAAGAGGGGTGTTCAGTGGACAAAGGGAGACGAAGCTCATACGAGGAATCTAACTTCAAATGGGATTGCAGTAAAGACAAGTCGTGATGGTCCAGGTCAGAGATATAACATGAATACCAGAAGGTTTCCTTACCGTCCATGATTGTGAGGAGTAAGCAAAGGAGGAGGTCGAAGACAAGAGTGGTCACAGGTCGGGCGCGAGCAGGAAGACGAGAAGTTGCACTACCAGAAGTGGCCACGAACAAGAGAAAGAGGATAGCGAAGCGTCGAAGTGAAGACGGCGGACTGCCTTTAGGGTTTATAAAGCCCATTCATTTCTAGGAAACATCGAGAGTCGAGTCAAGTATCTTTTTGGGTAATACGCCCCAGCGCCGTCAGATGGGAAGTAAGCGTCGGAGGGTGCGGAAAAGGGTCGAAAGCTGGCATCAGGAGGCGTGAGCAATAAAGGCGCCAGACAGGTGTCATCGCGAGAGGAAGCGCATTAAAGATTGACATGGCAAGGTAATCATGAAGGGGCGTGGCCCCAAAAAAGGGGCATTCTTCATGAAAGGCCCGAGGCTAGGCGGGAAGTTTCATAAAGCTGCAGAAACCAGGCAATTCAAAAGGGTCACGAATGAGACAAGGCAGGTCAGCAGAAGTGAATGTCAGATCAGAGAAGTATCAAGCGGACCTGTGGGGGTGTTGCTTGCTCGGATCATCCGAGCAAGTAGCTCTGCGTAGGCAGCCCCTGATCCGATCAGCTAACCAAGCGCATCATGAGAACTGCGGGGGTCATCATAAGCTGCAAGGGCACTGTGGCCCAAGGGTTGAGTAAGGTTTTTACGCTCCCTTCTCTATTCTTAATTCTATACCATACATAATGCAATTGCAGGGAGAAACGCGACGCGAATGAGTAAGCCCAAAGCTAGCAATAACGACCAGATCAACCAAAGCAATGAGGTCGGCATAGGCGAGACGGATGAAGGCGGAGAAGAGCAATGCATCTATGCCTTCGCCGTTTGGGGTCCAACTGGTCTCAGACCAGCACCATCGCCACCGGTTTCGGACCGGAGTGTCCTAGACTCTCGCCCCAGTGCGAGTTATAAGTGAACTCTGTTCTCACGCCCAACGACCTTTTAGGTCGGTATCTCCAGACTCTCGCCCCAGTGCGAGTTATAAGTGAGCTCTGTTCTCACGCCCAACGACCTTTCATGTCGGCTCCCATGCGAGAATTAAAAGTGAGCCTTGTGCTCATGCCCAACGACCTTTTAGGTCGATGTCTCCAGACTCTCGCCCCAGTGCGAGTTATAAGTGAGCTTTGTTCTCACGCCCAACGACCTTTCAGGTCGGCTCCCATGCGAGAATTAAAAGTGAGCCTTGTGCTCACGCCCAACGACCTTTTAGGTCGGTATATCCAGACTCTCGCCCCAGTGCGAGTTATAAGTGAGCTTTGTTCTCACGCCCAACGACCTTTCAGGTCGGCTCCCATGCGAGAATTAAAAGTGAGTCTTGCGCTCACGCCCAACGACCTCTTAGGTCGGCGCCCATGCGAGAATCAAAAGTGAGCTCTGTCCTCACACCCAACGACCTTTCAGGTCGGCCCCCATGCGGGAATCAAAAATCATCTCCCCTGCGAAAATCATAAGCGAGCTCGGCGCCCACGCCTAACTACCTTTCAGATGGATATGCCTCACGATGAGCGGAACGTCTCCCAATAATCAGGTTAACTACATCTGGTCTTGTTGTAGTTCCTTTATGCAAATTGCAAATATGCAGCAAATATGCAAGGTACGGAGTACGGGAGGTCATCCACCCTACCCCTAAAGCATCAATATTAACTGCGGAATCAGGTTTTGCACGTTCATTGCAGTTTTAATTTTCAAGCACTATGTTGGTTTTATTATCCAAAATTCATACATAAAAATGAGTCATGATGCAACTCTTGGCTCTTACATACGGGCCAGTTTCTAAAAATTCTTGCTAGATGAAAATTGAGCAAGAAAGACTATGCCGGAAAAGGACAGATATACAAGTACAACAACACAGTTCCATAAGCAGGCGATACAGCTAAGGCTACAAGAGGGAACGTTTTGCGGCAAAGGAGCCACTGAGACAACTATGGCCTGAACTAGTTTTAACTCGGGGAAAGGATTGGTCATGGAGAATGAGCACTGTTGTGTGAAGAAATGTCTGGGGACTCAGGAGCCTCTGGGGCGTTCAAGGCTCGAGCCAGCTGTGCGTGTAAGGATCTGATGACTGTTTGCTGCTGAGCGATCGTGTGTTGCTTATCGTCGAGACAATCACGGAGGAGAGATAGCTCCGTTTCATGCTCTTGCTGCAAACGTTCCTGAAGACTAAGTTGGCGCTGCAGGCTAGCCTGGCATTCCTCTTTCCTCGCCTTCTCAGCATGCACGCAAGACTTTGCGAGACGATACTGGGCTTCCATGGAGTGCAGGGCAGCTAGCTGACGAGCTCGATCCTTGGATACACGCTCTAGTTCACGTTCTTTCTCGGTAAGTTGTAAGGTGAGCTGATCTATCCGCATTTGGGAAGGTGGTTGATCAACCTCCTCAGAAAAAGGAGAATGCATCGCGTGGGAAGAAGCTGGTGGAACGCGGGTTAGCAAAAGAAAGTGGGAAGGCGTGACAGAAGAAGGATAGAATAAAGAAGTGATCGTAAGGCTCTTTATAAAGAGGATGGGTAGCCAAGTCAAAGCAACTACGTGGGCACGGTACCCCAAGCGACTGGCAAAGCAATTAAGGAGGCATGCATCCCCGGTGACGCTACACAAAGGTTGGTGTGTGAGGCAGGAAGCAGAGCGCGCAGAGGTGTGGTAAGACACAGAGATAGGCTGAGGTCATAGAGATATGCTGAGGTGATGGAGATATGCTGAGATCTTAGAGATGTGCTGAGGTCTAGTCAGTCAGACTGTCGTCCTCCTTCGACTAGACTTGTGAGGGAGGCTTATGATACGGTTGGCAATGGAGGGGCCCAAGAGGAAAGGGTGAGAAGGGTCAAGGCCATATAACGGTCAAAAGTCAAGAGGACGTGGCGGTCAATAGTCAAGGTGACTCGGCAGTCAATAGTCAAGCTGACTAGGCAGTCAGAGGCAAGCATATGGGGTGGTCAGAGGGCAGGCAGACTTGTCGATCAAGGGGGCAAAGTAGTTGAAAGACAAAGGGAGATAACAGGCGGAACACCGGGCACAGGTCGGGATCGGCAGAGCTGGGTAGAGGCAGCTCGATCTACAGGCTTACGGTCGAGGGCCAGCAAATACTCACAGATCGGAATCGGCAGAGCTGGGTAGAGGCAGCTCGATCTACAGGCTTACGGTCGAGGGCCAGCAAATACTCACAGATCGGAATCGGCAGAGCTTGGTAGAGGCAGCTCGATCTACAGGCCTGCAATTAGAAGGCCCGGAAGTGCAAGTCACAAATCACAGATCGGAAGCGGCAGAGCTGTGTAAAGACAGCCTGATCTACAGGCTTATGGTCAAGCGCCAGGAAATACAGGGTATAGAGTACAGACCGTGATCGACAGGGCTGTTCAGGGTTAGCCCGACTGACAAGTAACGCTTAGAGGCGGGATCTGGTCGAGGGGTGTGAGGTAGATGCAGACCGCGATAAATAGGATGAGCTAAGCTGTGCAGGAGTCGGAGGATCACAATTGTCCGTCAAGGGTAATCATTACATACCAGTGAGATGTGCGAAGGCGGAGGTTTCTAAACGAAAAGATGCCCTCATGACCAATAGTAGCCTGACAGATGTCCTTCGCTACAAGACAAAACCCATGTGTAAAGGCGGAGGTTTCTAAACAAGAAGATGCCTTCACGACCAATAGCAGCACGACAGGTGTCCGGGATATACGACAAAGCCCAGCGTCTAACGTTTTCGGAGAGGGTTGCAGGTTCTGGAAGCGAGGCGGGTGCATAAAAAGGAGGGGATTCCTCGTACGCGGGTACGCTTTCTGGTCACTTTTCCACAACTTTTCATTTTCAGTCATTTTTTTTCAGCTCTCTGATTTTTCTGGGGAAAAAGGACCTGACTTGAGCGTCGGAGGGCCTGATCCGGGGACTTTTTCCCTGGGTTCTGGTCTCTAACGTGAGGAGGGAGATCGTCTGAGTGTGTGCAGGATCCTGCAGCATCGTCAGCCGCCCGTGGGAGCCGAATCACCCACGACTTTCTGTCAACAACCAGGCCATCGCGACCAGCCTTCGTCCGACTCAGCTTTCGGACAGGATCAGGTACGATATACCGTACCGACCCAGGCCTAATTGGATGAATTCCGGCAGCATGTCGGAGTAGTGCTCCCACCCTCCTCCTATTCTCTAGCATCTTGTGTGAGTTATCACCTCCGCGTTGACAGGTGGACCAGCACCTTTCGGGGCTGACGACCACCAGGGTTCTCCACCTTCCGTATCACCCCGTTCTTGAACTCCCACACTTCCGACATCACCCAGGATGAAGAAGAGAGTACCAACTAGCTAGCGCCAGGAGGTGTTTAAGTTTGTTACCTATATATATAGGTGTGCTCAAGGGAGGGAGCTAACGTAACGAGCCTAAGGTCTGACCCCACGAGGATAACAGCATGCACGCTAGAAGCGTTAATTAGAAAGGTGAGCGGAGCAGAGGAGAAGAGGCTGTCGACGAGAGCCGAATCTTTAGCGTTTCGTGATTTATCCTTGCGGATACCCTCTAACTAGCTTTCCCTACGGCTGGAAAAAAATATCGAAATATCGAAATACCGAAAAATCATATTGAAAAAATACCGTATATATTGAAATTTTCGGTATACCGAAAAATTCGGTACGGTATGATACCGTACCGAATTTGTCGGTAACGGTAACAATTTAAAATATTTCGGTATACCGAAATACCGAGTAACTCTAGATTAAATGATTAATTTAGATTTCCCTAAAGCCTAAATCAAACCCTAAACGACTAAATTCTTCCCCAAACCACATTCTCTCCTTGCGCAGCCGACGCACACGTTGCGACTCGCGATTCTCTCCTTGCACAATCGACCCTCACATTGCGATTCTTCTCCTTGGCTCCTTGCACAGCCGACGCTCACGTCACGTCGTGATTATCTACTTGCGCAGCCAACGCTCACACCGCGTTTCTTGAATGATTTATTTTGTATTGACGAATAGTGATCACTGCCCTTCATTACAAGAGAATGATTTTTTATATATTATATGTAATATATATAACTTTGGCATGACGGTATTTTATCGATACCGTATCGACATTTCGATATACCGAAATGTCGTTACAGTATCGGTATGATTTCTTAGAATATTGATTTTTTCGGTATGATATACGGTATTCGATTTTGGGTACAGTATACCATAGCAACCCAGGCCTAATGCTACGTGAGGTTTTAGGGTTAAAACTCAATGCATTTGAGTATATCTTTTCTATATCTTGGTCACTTGCACTAATGACTAGTAGTTATCCATGATTTATCTCCTCAATGTTGGCCTAGGGACGGATTGACGAGGACGCGGGAACGAGTGAATTACCTTTTGCTACGTATTGTTAAAGATATAGTCCTTGCGATGCTAGAAAACAAGTTATTGCTTTATAGCACCTTAAATTGCTCTATCATTCATGGAGTTCTTAATTTGGAAGATGCATAAAAAATGACAAATAAGTTAAAAATTGTATTCTTCATCTGAATTTTTCTAGTGCAAATCTATCATAAATTTGATGAACTCGAATGATTTTCTTGCTTATGAATATATATGCAGGTTGGGGTTGCCGAGATGAAAGTAGCAGTTGAAAGAACAAGTAGGCTATAGCTGCCTTTTGGACATTCAATTTTTAAGGATTCTTGATTTTTTTTTGGACAAGTTATTTATATATAATTTTCTTTGATGTTTCATCGAGCTCATGGAGTCTGGTTGAGATTGAGGTGAGGGAATCCGACATTAACCGAGCTGAGAGAGTTTAACCTGTTTTGGGTCCCCTTTCACCAAAGCCGAGCTTCTTTCTCCTTGACTTATAACTTAACTTGATTTCTGACCGGTCTGAACATCAAGCATGGTTCTCAGTATTCACTCTGCAATTCCTAAACATGCATAAAAAAATTCTTTGTCCTAGGTCGAATTAGAAGTGAAAATCCGATGATAATTGTTGTGGTTGAAGGATGCTCACATATCTTTATAATGGTGTAATATTATCTATTTTAAGACTAGGTTCTCATGATTTTATTCTTGGTCTCTCTCCAAAAGACCTCATGTCAATGGAGATATCTACGTCCTTTTAGACTCATAATCTTTAGTAAATCTTTTTAATATGAGACTTTGATTGAATCTTAATAATCCTTTCGTCTAGGTTCTCATAACTTTGCTCTTAGACTCTCTTCAAAAGACCTCATGTCAACGGAAATATTTATATCCTTTTAAACTCATAATTTTACCAAATCTTCAATGTGGACTTTGATTGAATCCTAACAATCTTCCCCTCAAACGAAATACCATAATTACTCTCATGGTCCGGACTACAGCTAGCATCTTGTCACTCTTGACTTGCTTCGGGCCTCTCCCGAACATCCGGTCACCCCGACCTACTTCGGGTCTTCCCTCAACTTCGTTCAAGGCCACCCCACACATTGCATCTGATCTGAATCATGGCTCTGATACCATTTGTTGTGATCGAAGGATGTTCACATATCTCCACAATGACATGATATTGTCTATTTTGGGCCTAGACCCTCATGGCTTTGCTTTTGGACTCTCTTCAAAAGATCTCATATCAATGAAGATATTTTACATCCTATTAAACTCATGATCTTTACTAAATCTTTTCAATGTGAGACTTTGATTAAAATCGTAATAAAATTCTATTATATAAAATCATAATAAAATTATGTTATATATAAAATCGTAACAGAATTTTATTACGAAAAATATTAACAGATTTTTCTTTCATAACATCTCTCGCATTAACATTTATCCAAATATGAATCTTTCATAACATCTCTCGCATTAACATTTATCCAAATATGAATCACCCATCAACAATAATGATCAACTATGTGACAAAAAGATGAAATCGCTCACCCCCAGCGCCCCCGTCACATCCGACCCTAGACCATCATGAGAGAGGTAAATTACGACAGCCGAGAGGACAAGTGGTGGTGCAATAATGATCAATCATGGTGGCAAAAAAAACGAATACGCTCACCCCAGCGCCCCCGTCAATCCGTCCCAGGGCCAACACGGAGGAACAATAATGATCAACCATGACAGTACGGGTGATCGTCTAACTTGTGTGTGCTTGCTTGTTTACTCTTCAGGCGAGATTCTTGTTGGCAATTAAGCTGCACCCATCAGCAATATACAATTCTGCCCACGAGATCGTTCCAGGCAGCAATATCATATTCACTGACGATGTTAACCTTCAAGTTTTCTGCGAGCATATCCAGAGATTGGCAGTTCAGTCGCGAGGAGATAGCTCATGCATCCATCAGTCTTACTCTATTAATTACTCAACCACTCTAGTTTGCGAGGATGGAAGCACCCCTCCTATCCGATTAACTCGGGAAGCACAAATGACTCTCGACACAATGACATAGCCAGGGCTGGACTTTACCAGGCTCTAGCCCAGTATAACGTAGTAGTCGAATAATTTTTAGGCTTATTTATTGAGACCGAATCCAGTAACCCATTAATTTTTAGGCTTCCATCTCAGTGAAACCCAGCAACCCATTAATTTTTAGGCTTCCATACCAGTGAAACCCAGTAACCCAATAATTTTTAGCTTATATATTCAGTTCAAATCTAGCTGTCTAGTAATTTTTAGACTTATATATTCAGCTCAAATTCAAAAAGAGTTTTCTTTTGTTTGTCGTTCAACGCATCGAGAAGTAGCAAATCATAGAAAACACAGTGATAGAACAACAATAGCCCAGGACAGTTGAAGATCCTGACTACACCATTGTCGTAAATTTTTTATACCCTCTAAGCACCTCAAACTATCAATTCATGGTACTTCTTGTTTACGTAGGTTTCTTCTCAGACTTGCGGACATCTCGCTTTATTTATTACAAAAAGCACCTCGAACTATCAACTTTTGTTTTTAAGCACGCGATAATTATGACAAAACATTTAAATGCAAGCAGTCTTTGACATGAATTCATGGTTTGCAGATGATAAGAATTGAAAAGCACAAATTTTTATTCAAAAAATAATTTGATCAATTCAATTGAAGTAAATCTTGATGTTCTTTAGGTTATTAAGTGTTCTTGCAAAATAATGATTTTCAACATCAAGAATTAGAATTCGATTCTATTTTTTTTGTTATTCAATTCCTTGTGCTATGAGAATCCTCAAAGTCAAAAGAAACAAAAAATACGATTATAAAAAAAGTATGTCCGGCATGTTTTGTACTATAAATATATATAATCTTTAAAATCTTTATTCTAAAGTAAAAAAGTTATTCTAAATCTTTAAAATCATTAAAATTTTGAAAATTTTTGTATAATTGTTCTATTAGTTTGGGTTTTTTTTATTTCACCTCTAACATAAAACAATCTATTTGAATCTCCATTTAGCTTCATCTAAACTTCATTCAATCACATAAAAAAGAACGGGCATCTTTATTTCATAAACAAAAACAATAAGCATCACTGTGATCACATCATCCAAATCAAATTGTGAAACTTTTTCAAAATGTTTTTCTATTTGATTTGATTTTTTAAAAAAAAAATAGCATGGAGTTGAAATTGAAACACGCAAATCTTCTCTTGTCCATTAAACATGCATCATTTAGCAAAATGGTGATCGCTTTCTTGTCTAATCCAATGGCATGCTATTCTTCTCCTTCTCCTCTTTTACACCCATTAAAGGAGAATATATACTTGAAAATAACTATAAATTCCCCATCAAGTCTAAATATTCTCTAGTTTTGTTTCACACTTCTCACATGTTTAGACGAGCACAACCGCATTGTGGAGTTAAAGATGGTTTTCAAAGCTAGCCTCTATCGGCGGTGATGCGGTGATTAGGAGGGATTTCACTTTGCTGTCACGGTGGAGGTCAAAGTCAAGATGATCATTGAGTGAACAATGTTGGCCAATTAGGCGAGGCATATTCCGACCAAGGATTAAACATCGACCCACCACCTTCAACATAAGGAGTAATCAAACCGGTACTCAAGGGACGCGCAGAAGCCGAGTCAAGCGACTCCTCCGCTCGACCTAGCAGCAGACTCGACATTAGACGTGCACGCGGACAGTGAACTACTCGTCGAGCGGCTATCCCGCTCGGTCCCACAGTGGACGACACTTGGACAGTGAACTTTCAGCCGAGCGGCTATCCCACTCGGCGTGACAGTAGACAGCGCAGGGATAGCAAAATTTCAGCCGAGCGGTCATTCCGCTCGGCCGAGCAATAGACACATCAGGATATCTTTTGACATCCTTTTGGGAGCTAATGCCGCTGACAAGCGGCATGGTCACACAGAAGATCGTACGGCGGAAGCTTCCACTATCACTTCAGAGATATGCTCGGTCCGTTAAGGTGCTGTGTCAGGGATACTTTATTGACACATCTTTTCAGGGAAAGCTTTGAGATGTGTGCTCACCTTGGAAAACGTGAACGCGCACTTCCGAGGCTCTATATAAAGGGGAGTCCAAGCATTAACAGAGGTATGCTTTACACGCGATTTTTACTGTTACGCTACAGCTCTCATTGCTTCTTCTCGTTTCTTCTTGCTTCGTCAGAGACTGACTTGAACGTCAGAGGGTCATCACCGGGACCCCTTCCCTGGCTCGGCACTGACGCTACTTGTGTTGCAAGCGAGAGCGAAGTCCACACCACATGAGATCAGTAGGAGCGCCACATCCCCAACATCCATCTCATCAACTTTCGGACAGGATCAGACGGTCCTAACTAGTCAAGACTTGATATTTAGCTTGGTACGAGCAAACTAAGAATGTGGAACTCAACTAGCAACAATATGATTATGGTCGACAAGTGAACACTAAAGAACCAACAATCGCGCAAAAGAATATTGAGCCTTCAATACAAAGGTGGTAAAATAGACAAGTATACACAAACATGTATCGAATTGTAGAATTTTCTTTTATGCCTTTTCCCAAAATCCTCCTCTAGGTACAACAAAAGAATACCATCAGTATCACTTCCAAAGTCACCATCGTATATGTGGATCTCTATCGCCTAATGTTCATCAGTAGCGATAAATTGACCTCAGTTCATCAAATCAACCACCTTCTACAACAAAACATTCAAATGAATGCTCATTAAACTGTTTCAGTAAAATTTCCACAAAACCTTTTCTGTCAAAGACTTGCACTGGTTCGTTCAAGTTGGACTCCATCAAGCCCATTCTCGCATGAGTTTTCCTTCATAAGCGAACCAATTCTGATCTCTAATTTATCCCAATAACACTAACAACAAAAACAGAGTGTCATAGTGTCGCCCATAATTTGATTAAATAGTGCTCAGAGTCCAATCCAATCCAAATTATGTGGTTGACAGACTTCTCTCCAACTTAATGCAATCCACACAACCAAACACTTGTGTGTTGTCCAATTAATTGACATAACAAAGAAAAACAATCTTCTTCTTGAAGCTCAGACTACTTCTTTCCTTCTTTGCCAAGCTTATAAAGGTGATTCTGATTCTCTGATGCAGTGCAGCATATAACAGAGCAAGCAGGCATTGAATTCTTTACTTCAGACTTTGGTCTCACAACATTAACTCTCTCCCAATCAAACCAGGTTTCATGGCCTCTAATAAAGTTCTCTTTTTTTTTTTCTATCGTTACCGATCATACCTAACTATTTGCATTGAACTTTGTGCAGCAAGGAAGTATGGGCTTGGCTCCCCCACTACTGGTTGCTTGGTTCTACTTCATGCTTGGGTTAAATGGAACAATGGCACAGACTGCTGCTGCTGCTGCTGATTCCAAGCCAAGTGAGGTCAACATTGGTGCTCTGTTCACTTTCAATTCCATCATTGGAAGAGCTGCAATGCCTGCAATTGAGCAAGCTGTGGCGGATGTCAATAGGGACTCAACAATCCTTGCAGGGATCACACTCAATGTCATCAAACAAGATACTAATTGCAGTGGCTTTGTCGGCACAGTGGAAGGTAAACTAATGATGAATAGCTGTGTTTGTGAGCTTCACAATTGATGTTCTTATTCAATTGAATCCCCTTGCAGCCTTGCAACTGATGGAGAAGAATGTGATCGCGGTTGTTGGGCCGCAGTCCTCTGGCATCGGCCATGTCATCTCCCATGTTGTCAATGAGCTCCACGTCCCGTTGGTGTCGTTTGCCGCCACCGACCCAACCCTCTCCCCCCTGGAGTACCCATACTTCATCCGTGCCACCCACAGCGATGCCTTCCAGATGAACGCCGTTGCTGACCTTGTTGAACACTTCGGGTGGCGTGAGGTGACGGCCATCTTTTTCGATGATGACTATGGCCGCGGCGGCATCACTGCCCTCGGCGATGCGCTTGCCAAAAAGCGATCCAAGATCGGGTACAAGGCTAGCTTCCCGCCACACGCGGACTCCACTATGATCAACAACCTCCTGGTCCAGGTCAACCTGATGGAGTCTCGGGTCTATGTGGTCCATGTCAACCCAGACTCTGGTTTAAACGTGTTCTCCCTTGCGAAGGACCTTGGCATGATGGCCGCTGGCTATGTATGGATTGCTACAGATTGGCTTTCTTCGAAATTGGACTCAATTAGTGGCGTTGATTCCAGCACACTGAGCCTTGTCGAAGGAGTCATCATGCTCCGGCAGCACACAATACAACCTGATCCAAGGAAGAGATTTCTTATCAGTTATGGTCGATATGCTTATGACTCAATCTGGTTAACAGCTCGAGCCATCGATCAATTTCTGAATTCAGGCGGAACAATCAATTTTACAGATGACCGTAACTTGCACGATGAGAAGGGAAGCACTCTTCGCCTTTCGACACTCAAAGTCTTCACCGGCGGCGAGCAGTTGCTTCGGCAGCTACTGGTCACCAACTTTACCGGCTTGACCGGTCGGATCGAGTTTGATTCGGACCGCAACTTGGTTGAGCCAGCTTATGACATCCTTAATGTAGGAGGAACAGGGTCACAGCTGATCGGGTATTGGTCAAACTACTCTAGGCTATCAGTTGTTGCTCCTGAGATTCTGTACAAGCAGCAACAGAATTTCTCCAATGATGGCACACAGAAACTCTATGCTGTGGTGTGGCCCGGCCAGATCACAACGCAGCCCCGTGGGTGGGTGTTCCCCAACAATGGCAAGCCTTTGAGAATTGGTGTGCCCAACAAAGTTAGCTTCAAAGAGTTCATTACCAACAATTCAGACCCTGACAATCTAAGTGGGTTCTGCATTGATGTATTTAATGCTGCGATTAAACAGCTGCCGTACCCGGTTCCATGCAAGTTCATCCTGATAGGAGATGGTTCCAAGAATCCAAACTATGACGAGATTGTCAGAATGGTTGCTAGAAATGTGAGAGTTTTTTTAAAGTTTTGAATCTTGTAACTCCCCTTTTGTTTTGCTCCATCAGTGGCATGGTTTCTGATCACTCTCTATTTTTAGGAACTTGATGCCGTGGTGGGGGATATGGCCATTGTGAGGAACAGGACAAGACTTGTGGATTTCACACAGCCATATGCTGAATCAGGACTTGTAATAGTCACCCGGGTTAGGGAGGAGAGCTCGAGTGCTTGGGCTTTCATGAAGCCATTCACAGCTGAAATGTGGTGTGTCACGGGAGCTTTCTTCTTGGTTGTAGGGGCTGTTGTTTGGATTCTTGAACATCGACTCAACCCTGAGTTCCGAGGGAAACCTAGAAGACAGATAGCAACAATGTTCTGGTAAGTGTCATTAATTTGCACAAGAATCAACACATCTAATGCAACAATACTAGTTCAAAAAATTGACACATCTAGTGATACACTATCTGTTTGAGCTATTTATATACAACTTTTTAGCTAGTTGAAGGTCATCTCTCATAAGTTCATCACATAGGAGTTCAACTATTGTTAATGTTTTTATATTGCTATTCAATATCTCTGCTATTCAATATCTGTGCTGACTGACCATGTATATGATAAAATTTATCAGCTACTCAGTAAAAGAACTTTCGAAAGATCTGACATAGAGCACAGTCCACTTGTAAAAAGCATGTTTCATTGTTTCATACAAAGTTCTGTTAGCTATTTCTTTAAGGTAATTGCATGGTATATGAGACAACTCATACTGACCTGTACACTTGCAGGTTTAGCTTTTCAACAATGTTTTTTGCCCACAGTAAGTGATCTTTCCATTTGATAGCACACAATTGATTCGTCCATCTTTGAGATTTAGTTCATTTTATGTCTGGAAATTGTTCAGGAGAGAACACAGTTAGTACGCTGGGCCGCTTTGTGCTGATAGTGTGGATGTTTGTAGTCCTGATCATCACTTCAAGCTACACAGCAAGCTTGACATCCATCCTGACTGTTCAACAGCTTTCATCAGGGATCACAGGGCTTGATAGCTTGCTCGCGACCTCTGAACCTATCGGCTACCAGGAAGGTAAGTTTTCAAGAAACTATATGATAGAAGATCTCAATATTGCTGAGTCCAGGCTTGTACCTTTGAACTCCCCCGAACAATATGCTAAGGCACTCGAGCTTGGACCAAAGGGTGGAGGTGTTGCAGCCATAGTCGATGAGGTTCTATACATTGACGTGTTCTTGTCCACCTACTGCCAGTTCAGGATAGTGGGCCAAGAATTCACAAAAAATGGATGGGGATTTGTAAGTTCCTCGATTGAATAATGCATGCATTGCTACCTTTAGCATCAAAATAAATCATTCATAGAAATTTCTTATTCATCAGTACCTAAAGCACAAGTTTCTAGAGTTCACATTAATCCAATGACAAAATACATCTCATAAGAACTTTTGACAATTCAAAGACCAGGATGCTTCTTTAATGAGGAGAACAAATAGTATTAGCAAATAATGAAACTATACAAATCTTATATTTTAGACACTTTTTGAATGTAACTCAATTTCCAGTCCTATTTTTCTTTTCTTTTCTTCTAGAAAATAGCATCTCAATTCCATTGACTTTTCTATCTGCTGATATAATTTGTGTTGTCAATTTTAATACGGTAACACACTTCCTGCTTCATAGGCTTTCCAAAGAGACTCTCCTCTTGCAGTTGATATGTCTACCGCAATTCTATCATTGTCTGAAGATGGTGAACTCCAGAAAATCCATGATAAATGGTTATCGCATGGTGGATGTGCTTATGGAGGTTCTGACATAGAAGCGAACCGTCTAAGTCTCAGTAGTTTCTGGGGTCTCTTCCTAATATGTGGTACTGTTTGTGGTCTTGCCCTTGTTCTATTCTGCATAAAATTGTGCTACCAGTATGCCAGGTACAGAAGCACAGAAGTTGAAATTATCAAAGAAGAGACAAGTGCAACAAACCATCGAAATCTCGGCAGGTTAAAGAGCTTTAAGCATTTGATTCAGTTTGCCGATATGAAGGAAGAAGAGCTTGAGTTAACGATCAAGAAGAATCTGAGTGACAAACAACTTAAAGGTTCATTTCCTTCAGATGGTGGCCATTCATTATCACCTGCATAAAAGCCAGCAATCCAATCAAGCATTCTTAAGCTTTCTATTTGTAGTAGCCAATTGTTCAACAAAAGCAATATTCTTAGAGAAGAATAAGCTATCTGCAAAAGGAAATTCAAGCATTCACAGAATGTGAGCGCTCTATGTTCAGCAATCTCTCATGTTTTGGGGGGGAAAGTATGTGTTATATAAACAAAATGCGATCAATATTTCCTGTCAAAATAATGAAATGTAAGTGATACTAAAGATTTCTGCCCAATTCGCTCACTGGATGAATATTTTTTTTTCAAACTTCCAATGGATGATTCAAACAGAAAAGTAGTGGGTTAATCTGTTGAAGGTGATGCTTCGGGTGCCGATGCCTAACCAACGTCGATCCTCACCATTATCACATAAGAACTACCGACGAATGGGAAATGTGGATCAAGCAGATGAAATAACTGAACAAAAAGATGTTTTTATTTTTCATTTAAAATTCCTCAATCAATCAGAATGAAACAAAAACAAAATGCAAATACTTCTAAACGAAAGAGGATTTGGAAACTTTTGTTCTGCTACTATCTAATCGATCTCACTAGAAAAGTAATCGCATTGAAACCTATGGAAGAGCAAAGACTGCAGATTTCTACCTCGACGATCTCCACGCGCGTCGGAAAGAATCCGGAACGAGGGATTTGAGGTTGAGAAGGTTCAGAACGCACCGAGGAAGAACACAAAAAGAATTGAATAATTTAATTTATTTATAGCCAATTTTGTACGGGTTTGGATATCTTTCAACTTAAAATCCGCACCCGTTTATTTTTTGGGCTAGGGAGCCGTGGGCCAATCGAACCGGGTTAAAGAAAACCGAATCGGACTCTATCCGGCCTGTAAAGGGTATTTTAGTCAGTTCGTAAATAAGTTACTAGGTGGAAACCCTAGCGAGCCCCACTAAGAACACTATAAAACGCTCGAAGGCTAGGGCTTTCGTTGGCGGTGGCGAAGACGATCGCGATCGAGGAAAGCCGGCGCGATGCAGATCTTCGTGAAGACCCTCACGGGCAAGACCATCACTCTAGAGGTCGAGAGCAGCGACACCATCGACAATGTCAAGGCCAAGATCCAAGACAAGGAAGGTGTTCATCGCTGGATCCGTCTGCTTGACTTACTCGATCCATTTCGATAGTTGTTTTCCCTTTTTGCGTTGCTCATTTTCTCGTGATTCTAGGGATCCCGCCGGACCAGCAGAGGCTGATCTTTGCTGGTAAGCAGCTCGAGGACGGGCGGACCCTCGCTGACTACAACATCCAGAAAGGTTCGCGTTTTATGATTTTTACTTGGATTTGCATACTTTTTTCGTAATACGACGAGTTATATGGGTGGTTTTCTGGGTTTTAGAGTCTACACTGCATCTTGTACTGAGGCTGAGGGGTGGAATCATTGAGCCTTCTCTCATGGCACTTGCTAGGAAGTACAACCAAGAGAAGATGATCTGCAGAAAGTAAGCTTGCAATTTCCTCAATTTACTGTTTTGTTTAAACGTTTGATGTTTCTTTTTCGTTCCTTGGTTCGCTTGATTGTGTCTATGAGCCTGTGTGATTCCATATTGGTTTAACGTGAATTTCGATTGAAGTTGTTTTGGATGGAACTATGGATTAAATCCTCCAAGCCTTATCGTGCAGTAGAGGTTGCCATAGGGCCAAAGATTGACACTCCTTTACTTTATCAGCTGCCTTGAATTTATTCGCAGTTGATTTTCACAGGTGTAACATGCAAAACATTAAGTCCTAATCCTTTACATGCATTTTGTAGTAAATGCACTTGTTAGGGCCCTATATATGTGTATTCTGTAGTTCTTTTTAGATGATATTTTGATAACGTTTCTATCAAATGTTGAAGATCTATCCATACATTAGATGTTTATAAAAGAGAAACCATCTAGATTTCTATGAAAAGTTGATTCTTTCTACTAAAGAACAGGGCTATTAAATTGGCCAAGATTGTCAGTTTGGTCAGATTGAACACATCGTAGGTTCTGATTGCCAACATAAGCAAAGTTAAAATATGTTTTTTCATTTGATTTACCTCAATTGTATGTTCTATATGGCAAATATTGAAACTAAACAATGGTAATTGGCAGGGGTGATGAATCAATTAGATGTGCTAAGGAACACTTTTTCTAATGAGCTGAACTTTTGAGGCATATTAATATTCTGACCTGCCAAATGCCAATTGGCTCTAGTCATATACATCTCTGAAATTTTAAAAACTTCTATGTTTTCCTCAGTTTGGTGATTCCTTGAAGTACTGTAATTTGCTGATTACAGTATAGATTTTATTGGAATCGATATTCTGCAAGTTTCTTTGTTCGTCACTACATGAAATTACTTAAATTTATTCAATATTCAGTAACCAAACCATCGGTTCATCTCATCAGGTGTTATGCACGTCTGCATCCAAGGGCAGTCAATTGCCGGAAAAAGAAGTGTGGCCACAGCAATCAGGCAATTTTTATTTATGTTTCTGTTATTTTGAATTTGTCGATCAGAATGCTTCGATATTTAAGCTATTTCCTACTGTTTCTCAATTTGCAGTTGAGGCCAAAGAAGAAGATCAAGTAAACTACTTGGTTGATTTTTATCTGGATCCAAGAGGCTTTAGAAGAACACCTGCAATATATTGGATTTTGACTGTTCTGTAGTAGACAAGTAGCAATACTCTGAGGATCTTAAATCTTAATGACTTGTTGGATGTTTCCTCAAATATTTCTTTTCACTGTTTTTTGTATTTTTCTAAATGAGATTTGACTGCTTCAGTAATGATAATTTTATGCTCGAGTGTTGCTATTTGATCATAAGGTCTATAGTGGCTTACAATTCATGTTGTACCAACTTTGCTTGCCATTGAAAATTGTTTAATTTTAGATTTTGTTCTTCAAAATAGAGTTTGAAAATTGAAAGAGTTAAGTACATGTTTATTATTAGCTTTTTTTTAAAAAAAAATTAATACATGTTTGAAGTGAATGGTATAAAAAACAATTAAAGATATCAATATTTGGCAACACTTTTTCTATCCACACTATTAAGAGGGTATTTTCTTTTAAAATTTATCAAAAATGCCTCATTTTTTATTTCATACTCAAAATAAGTTTTTTGGTTTTCGGCTGATCTAACTATAGAAATATAAATTGGGGAGGTGGGATGCTATGTTTATATAATTTTTAAAAGAGGAACATTCTTACCAATAGAACTAGAAAAAAGATAGTTTGATTTTATTTTTATATTTTAAGAAATAAAATTGACAACTGAAAGTTATTATAATTATTTTAAATAGTTAAATTTTCACATAATATGATCGTCCCTTTCTCTAAGGTTTTTTTTTTTAAAAAAATTAAGCGTTAAGATTTTACTCAATTAATTTTGAGAATAGACAAAATATACTTGGATAAATTCGAACCATAATTTATATACACTCAAAAATCAAATTTTATCTGATTAACAATTAATCCAAATAAATTCGTCATGTGGTTATTCATTTGACAGTTAGATAAAATGATCCTATAATTTATCTTTCTTCGTATAATATAGAGATGGGTGAAAATAACCTACCATTTATCAAATAATTTCTGAATATAATTTATGCATACTCAAAGAATTTTAATCTTAGTTGCTCTTTTAAGTACGATATGTAAGAATGAATTTGCCCTTGAAACTATGGTACAATGAAAGGATGTCAAATTATCACTTAAGTATTTATGGTTTGATCCATAATTACTATGTGTTTATACAGATTTTTCCTCTAAATAGATGTGCAATCACGGAATGTTGGATTTCTGGGTTGGGTCGCACAGCGTGAGTATTTCCTGATTTATCATGATAACCGATAAAAAACTTTCATAGGACTGAACCAGATCGCCCCAGATTCAATGTTATCTTGTTCAACATTTTATTTTCTAAGAATGAATTTAGTTTTATTTCAATGAAAAGAAACTCCATGCGTTCATTTATATATGTTTTACCTACCTTTTTTGAAGAGAAAATGGATCAAATAACTTTGGGGGCTACTGTACAACAGTTGGTTAGATCCTTTAAACAGTTAATCAGACATGTAATATTTGAATCTCAGCTACGGAGCATTGCATAGATTTTTCTCCAAGGACGACGAATCTAAGAAACTTGGTCGCTTGAATGAATTTTTTTTAATATTTTTCGATTTATCCTGGTGGTCAATAGAAAATTTTTGTAAGATTGAATCTGTCACTTCTAGAATGAGTTGGTTCGAGGAACCGGATACCATGATTAAAAAAACAAAGAAAACAAAAGGATCAGATACTTTTCCGTCCACGCACACAACAGTTCCTCCTTTATAAAAGAAAAATATACCAATTTTCTCTTCAACTATGTGAAACAACATTCTTAAACAATGATTAGAATTAGCATGATCAAATGATCACTGCAATCTTTTAATGTTCATCTATCCATTTTAATCTCAAACCAAATTTCTTTCTGCAAAGATTCTTGTATAATTTCATTGCCTTTGGAAAGATAGAACATATGCTCTTCCTCTTTTAGCTTATTAAAGAGTATAAAGCTTCCTCCAAGTCTACAGTTTGGTATAACTTGGAGACCATTATATTTGATGCTGCCAAACCAGTTCCATCATATGACAGTTTTGTTTTGCCTCTGCAACAACAAGGAACATGAGATTTTCAGTTTCTGCGATACCGATAATTTTAGGCCTCCTGAGCTGTGTTCAAGCCGATTTAGAGATCGGTTTCTATGCCAATAGTTGCCCGCGAGCTGAGATGATGATCCTAGACTTTGTTAGGGAGCACATCTCCAATGCACCCTCTTTGGCTGCCTCTCTTCTCCGAATGCACTTCCACGACTGCTTTGTCAGGGTATCGACTCACCTCTTTCGACAAGTTGTTGTTTTGCTTTCAATGAGCATGTCTTGATTCCTTTTATAGGGTTGTGATGGCTCTATCCTCATCAATTCAACTAGAAAGAACAAAGCGGAGAAGGCATCCATCCCGAACGAAACACTTCGTGGATTTGACTTCATTGATCGGGTGAAGAGCTCGGTCGAAGAAGAATGCCCGGGAATCGTATCGTGTGCTGACATTCTTTCATTGGTTGCTCGAGATGCTGTTGGAATCATAGTAAGTCTATGTGATACATCATATTGAGACTTTGAATGAAAAAAGAGTGCTAGAAGTTTTAATGAGACAACTTATTTGATGATAGGGAGGACCATTTTGGAGAGTTCCTACCGGCCGTCGCGATGGCCTAGTATCAAAGTTCTCAGAAGCATCGTCGGAGATTCCATCCCCGACATCGAATTTCAGCACATTGCTGAGTTCTTTTAACAAAAAAGGACTAGATGTTACAGACCTTGTTCTACTATCTGGTGAGTTGCAAGTATGGCAAAATATGTGAAGCATTCTTTCGGTTACCGACAAATTACCCTGATGTTCAAGTGCAGCAAAGTTTGACAAAGTAGTTGTTGGCTAATAACTGAAAAACACATCGAACAATTGAACTTACAAGTCATTTTGTTGGTGCTTCAGGAGCCCACACGATCGGAATTGCTCATTGCCAATCGATCCACGATCGGCTTTACAACTTCTCTGGCAAAGGTGAGCAAGATCCTTCCATGGACAGCCTCTACGCCGTGAACCTGAAGCAGAACAAATGCAAGTCATCAAATGACAACACAACAATCATCGAAATGGATCCAGGAAGTTTCCGAACATTTGATGTCGGGTACTACCGGAATGTACTGAAGCGAAGAGGCCTTTTTGGATCGGACGCAGCTCTGATGACTAATGAGGCAGCCCGAGAAGCCATTACGAGTCTCGTGGAAGGCCCCCTGGAGAGGTTCTTCAGCCAGTTCGCATTGTCAATGGAGAGGATGGGCAGCATACGAGTGAAGACCGGTTCTTCAGGTGAAATTAGAAAGAATTGTGCCGTCGTAAACGGTTCTTAAGAAATCAATGCTGTGAAAAAAGATTAGCAAGATGAAAAGATTTATCTGATCATTTCATGTGATCAAACCACTACTCTTCACAAATTAACTCTTCATAGGTTTGTGTGAAAACGATCGAAAATAAAATACATGGTGTGAGCACGAAACAGCTCCCGTTGCTACAAATAACAGCACTTTGAATTCCAGTTACAGATTCAACTCCAATATGCAAGTTTGGTTCCAAACTATACAAGTGAGCAGAAAAACAATGTTAGAACTTGAATTGCGTATCGTGTAATGGCGGTAGCAGCAATTAGCAGGCTTCGAACATTTCTCTCATGAGTATGTAAGTGTTTGGCGTCGAGGAATGCCAATCTCACACGAATTGACCCTGGCAGCAAAGCGAAGTGAGCAAAGAGATTCACCAGCTGATGATGCCTCTGGTGAAATGTTGACAAACATTAATGTCTTTGAATCCCCCCCGAGGCACGGCTATCAATGAACAAAGTGTTGATCAGCCAAACGGAGGATTATTCGGTTGAAAATATATAATGATACTTACCTGTAGAAGGTAAGTTAACTTAGAGTTCCTAAAAGGCACATGGTCATCTTTCTTCGCGATCGCATATATTACATCGCTTAAGGCTGATAAACTTTTGTTGATTGCCTAAAACAATGAGATAAAAGGCAAGTAAACATACAAGTTACTCTCTATAATTCAGTCAGTACAAAAAGATATATATCTACCTGAGTTTCCTTGAGGCGGTCACCGGTAGAGCCACTTTTAGCTAGGCGCTCACTTCCCGCAAGATCAATTAAGTTAAGCACCCCTTGAACCTGCTGTTCGGTATCCTGAAGTTGATAATCTTCACTTAGCTTCAGAGTTCAAAACAAAGCAAACCTCTTATGGAACTTATAGTTGAGATAGCGAACCTCATTAACACCAAAGATCCTTAAAGTGAAGACAAAGTGGCTTCTTGAAGATTGATCATTCATTTGGGTCCTGCCGACAGACCTACTCACAGAATTCACATGAATTTCTCAGGCTTGAATTTCACTTTAGCAATCACTATTTTCGAAGAAACTAGGTGATAATATGTATATTGACATAGCTAGTATTATGCCTATGTTTTAGATAGAATTAGTTGTGTTTAAGGTTTTTGTGGTGAGTCTGTAAATACATGAAATGCATGTGTTCAAGCAAGCCAGAGTAAGCATTACAGAAAGTCCAATGGATGAATGAATTTACACAAAAGAAACAAGTGCAAAAGATGAACAAACTAGGTTTAAGACGATCCTAACTTTACCTGCTCTGCGCAGCTTGCTGTAGGAGGAATGAGACTTCTTCCATGCTGCAAACATCTACTATCGTAAGATCTGATACAACTGTATTTCCGTTTGAATCATGCTTGATCGTGTATTGCTTGGTACCATTTGCTTCTGGATTACTACCGCGAATTGGAGATAGTAAATCACGAATCGTCTCATTGTATATTTCAAGAGTAGACGCCTATGAAATAGAAATTTCTGAAGTAAATCAAGCTAAGAAGATGAACGGAGAAAGCATTAGGACGAATAGAATAAGAAGGAACCATAAACTTACTTGCATTTTGTATTTCCAACCTTGACATGTTAATGATTGACTAGTTTGGAATATTTGCTCCAGTGACCTTGGTATAAGGCCACTCTGCTCAGTACATTCAGGATTGCCCATCATGGTGTAGGTTTTCCCAGAACCGGTTTGCCCATATGCAAATATGCAAACCTAAAAGGACAATGCCATCTTTCTAAAAACATGAAATCATCATACAAAAATTCTTTTTGATAAGAAACAAGAGAAGCATCTCTAAAAGGTAAAAAAAAATGACCAAATTGAAGTGCTTTGGATAAACCAATCTTTGTATCACAATAATTCTAGAAGCAATAAAGTTCGAAGATCAAATAAAGCACCTTATAGCCATCCAGTGCACTTTGAACTAGCTGTGAGATTTCTACAAATACATCTTCTTGTGAAGCTTCATGATTGAACACTTGGTCAAAAGCAAAGGAATACACCTGGGCTGTTCGTCATTGCATTGGTCCGGAAAATATCTTGTATTAGGGTGGACATTGCATATTATAGAACATTGTTGTCGGTATAAGAATCCTGTGGAAAGAAAACACACATTGACATACCATTTTGTGCCAAGTCAATACCACGCCCAAGAAACTCGAGGGATGTTGGATAAGAAACAACAGCTCCATCTGTGCCATTTGAGTAAGTAGGAAGTAAAAGAGGGCGAACTCTACAAAACACTCGAATATTTCCTTTGAGTTCCTGTAGTAATGAGATTCTCATGAAGTTTACAAGAAATTCATGATCAATTAGATTATTTTTGACAATGAATACATTTAGTGAAGTGGCATAAATACCAATATGGTGTTATGCAACTTTTTTCGCAATTTTTCAGCCTCAACTATCTGACATTCTGAATCTGCAAGGCGATCTTGCAAATCCTTTATAATTCTCTTCTGATCTTCATATTCTGTCATTGTCTCAATGGTCGCCAAGTCAGCTCTCTATAAAATCAGCAAAAATGTCAGAAACATGGAGTTTGATGGTAGACAAGCTGGAGTTATTGGCTAAATATATATTAATTCTCATTAACACGATAGAAAAACAATATTGCACTTTCCCAATGTGATTTACTATTCTAGCCAATCCCATATAGTTGAGACAAACACAACTTAATGATGATGATATTTATTATTACAAAGTATTAAGAGTCACCGACCTTAAGCATATCACGAGAAGCAGCAAGCTGATGCTGCAACAATAGTATTTGTTCTCTTTGTGAAGCACATGTTTCCTGTAAGTAATAAAGAGTTAATCCATAAAAGAAGCAGGTTTCGTGATGAGATTGCCTCATTTGAAAACAAACCTCCAGAGCAATAATCTTTGTGGATATACTATCCAAATCTTTGGATGATTTGCCAGCAAATTCCTTGTAATTATCAACTTCTATAGTCAAGTTTTTCACTTGTGGTAATAAATTATCACGCTCATCACGTACTAGCTGCAGTTCAGTTCTAAGGAAGTTGACATCCTTCTTTAGCTCTTCATTCTGTTTAATGGCGTCTTGCTGAGATGACTGAGGCAAAAAACATACAGACAAATTATTGCAAAGATGGGCAACGCTATCAAACTACAACTACCAAAACAGCTATAGAACCAAAAGCAACCACATTTTTGTGAATATAAACAAGCATGAATGTGAAATGTTAACGACTGTACTTGTACAAAATAATGGTCAAGTGAAGTTTACCAAAGTATCACCTCAAATTTGTTATTTGTTGAAAGATTGTTAATACTAAATGGAAGGTGGATGCAAAGGAGAAATTGCTTCCACAATAAGACATAAGATACTAAGATAGTCCATAATCAGATTAGAGAACTCATGCCAAATGATTAGCTATGGAAGGATGTGATAAAGACGAGTTGTTGCATCCTTTGGATCCAATAATCGGAAGATGAAAGACTTCACAAGCAATGAAATGACAAAATAGCTACTAATTTAACCTATAAATTAAAAAACACAAAAGGAAGGGGAAAAAATGCATAGAACTACTACAATACTACTCATGTGATTAGAAAAGTGTTGTAAAAGGAAAGAAGGCAATATATTGAGACAGTAAGCAAGGACATCTAACGTAATAAAGTGTATATTAGGTAGACAACAAACCCTGGACACATCCAACTGATTTTTCAGTGAGTTGGTATGGTCCCTTGTACTAGCCAGGTTTTCCATTAGAGAACTTTTTTCCTTCTGAAGCCTTGAGATTGTTTCACCATTTTTGTTGGCCTCGTTCTGAAGATTACTGTTGTAATGTTGCAAACTGGTATTGTACTCTTGTAATCTTCTATTAGTTTCTTGTAATATTTTTAACTGGAAAAATAATATATAAGAGAGAAAAGTTAATAAAGATCATCAAAAGAATTATTGAAATGAACTATAACATGTACCTGGTCACTCATACATTCCTTCTCTTGAGTAACTCTTTCAAACTCTGCTGCTACACTTTCTAGGGAATTCTCAACTTCAATTCTTGTGCGCCTTTCATTCTCATGAGATTCGATAGCAACCTATGCAGGTTTTCTAGTTCTCGTTATTCACAAGAAAATCAATCAACTAGTAGGCATGAGAGTATTCAGGGCTCTCACCAATTTATCAGATACTTCCTTCTTGATCTGCTCTTGCAAAAATAAATTTTGTCCTTGAAGCTCCCATGTGGTTGCATCCAATTCTTCGATCTTAGACCTCATCTGGAACTCTATGAAAAATGAGATATCAATTGAGCCATTGATAACACTTGACACAATCAAATCAAATGAAAGTTTGTTGAATTTTCGTTCAAGTTAAAGATTAAAAAGGGTAAATACCAATCTCATCATGCCTTTTCTCTTCAGTCTCCAACGAATTTCTAAGCTTCTCTACCTCCTCAGTGTACCCATCATTGAGCTCCATGTACCTTCTGATGCAAATCCGAAGCTTTTTGATATATTCGATCATCTTCTCGCTCTTCCCCTGAGGAATCGCCGAGATAAACAACAAAATCATGCAAAAGCAGTAGAAAATCAACTGAAAACCTCAACAAGGAAAGTTATCACCTTGTAGTCGTGCTTGTTCTTGCCCTTCATCTTCTCGGCCAAAAGTCTCTCCACGTCCTCCCTCGACCCGAACACGATACCATCCGTGCTTCCAGCATCTGAGCTCTGTGCAGCAGCCGCCAGCTCACACACTCCTCCGGAGTTGGGAGAGTCACTGACGCACGACAGCGCCTGCCTCGCCGCCAGACCCTTGGTCGCAGATCCCACCATTTTCCCCAAGACGCCCCGATACCACTCTTCTGTGGATCGAGCTAAATCCCTAGAAAACAACCCTGAAGCGCAGCAGGGATCTACCAAACATGAAGGAGGGCATGAATATGAGCGGAAAGGAGTTGGTTCTGCCGAAATAAAAGGTAAAGGTAGGATTTTTTTTTAAGGTGGGAGGTGGAGCTATCGGGTGAGGTGGGGTGGCTGCAAGATGGAGTGGAACGAAAGGCAAGAGGGAGGACTGAGGAGCGACGCGAGCCGTCACTTCGACGACTCGAAAGGCAGGAGGAAGGGGAAGGATCGAGGACAAAAATAAAGAATAAAAAATCGCACCTTTTTCTTCCCGACAACGCCGAGGAGTTCGCCGTCTTCTTCCTGCTCCACTTCGACGGCGATCGATCGAGATTGGCTTCGAATTTTTTTGAACTCGAAGCGGGGACGACCTTTTCTACGGAAATGACCCTCTGATGCACCACGAATATTAAAGACGAAATGGGCGGTCACGATCGCGTCTCCTCCATCCTTAAGAATTATTCTTTGTAACATTTTTTATTTTTATTTTTCTTCAGGGAAATTATTAATTGTTTTAAAATATCAAATTTCATTTTTGCGCGTATAATCTTCAAAGTATAAATCGTGCAAACCTGTCATTATAATTACTTTGACTTTGTTATTGAATAATAATAATAATAATAAAATGGTAATTAGTATTTAATAAATTTCATAAATCAATGGCACACATTTCCTATTGCTAGCGACAGATCACAAATTTAATAAATAATTAAATAAGTAAATATTTGTAACTTAATTAGTTTTTAAAAATTATATATTTAAAATCCTTTTTCCATTTTTTTGTTATTGAATATTTGTGTCATTGAGTGCATAGTAAATTACACTTATATATTTAATCTGCCTCAAAAAAATCTTAATAAATATTTGTCTCTTTGCTCAAGTCAAATATTTCTCTAAGAAGATAAATAGATAATTCACTTGTGTTTTTATTTTCCGAATGAAACTTATTTGGTTATGTTTAAATTTTAAAAACAAAACGAGTTTTGGGGTAAAAGCGAACTTTGAAATTATTGTTTTCATCCACATCAATTATCTCTATTCAAAAATTTTATTTTAAATTTTAAATAAGTTAACTAAAAATCATCTGTATCAATTATTCTATGATTATCTAAATTTAGAAAATGAAATATTTATCCTAAAAATAAAATAATATTTCTTTTTAATCTCTCCTTCCACTTATTTTATAAATATAATAATAAAAAATAAAAGAAAGAGAAGAAAATAATAAAAAATTAAGGATGATGAAAATATTAAGATATTTAATATAGTATATAGTGAAAAGAGATTATCTAAATTTAATAAAATAAATTATTTATCTTAAATTTTAAATATAATAATAGAGAAATTGATATAGATGTTCGTTTTGACACTTTTTGTGGGCCCCATCATTTATGTGTCTATCTAGATGAATTTTCTAGATGAAAATTCTAGATGACAATCATTTCTCTTTCCACATAAGCACAAATTTTCTCTCCGCCCGCCTCTTCTCCATCTCGAACTCTATTTTCTCTTCTCTCCGCCTCCCTAAACCCTAAGAGCTCTCTCCGCTCTCCGCCCCATCGTGTCTCTCCGCTCTCCTCCCCCATCCAACGCTCTCTCGTCGCGCTTCGCCCCATCCAACGCGATCTCGTCGCTCTTCGCGCTTCGATCTCCGCTCTCCCCATCTCGAACGCTCGGCCCCAAGGCAACCTAGATTCCTCCCCTCGCCCCCGCCCTGCCCGAAATCTGTCCTGAGGCCAGGTATCAGGTATTACTTAGCCGATTTTACGATTTTTGTGATTTCTTTTTGTCCAAATCAACTTGCTTCGATTTTGATCTTCATTTTCCTCGATGTTCTTCTGTTTAGTTGCTCGGCTCACCTCAGGATAACTGCTGGGTTCGACTCTCCTTGCAAACAAGACTAGACTGTGGCACAATCCGGTCAGTGGTTTGATTCTATCTCGGTCAGACTTAGTAAATTTTTTAGATTTTTTTTTTTTGAGTATTGTGAGGGGGCTGCTGTATCGCATGTGCCTAACACGATAAAGGGGAAGATTTTCATTTTACAATCCACAGGACATTCAACCTGAAAAATGACTTAATTAAACTGAGTTAAGAGCAAAGTTTGATTATGTTTAAGCTTAATAAACTGAGACGTAATCTAAAAAGTTTATGAATCAGATCAATAGAATTTATTTGGAGCAGAGTCAACCGAAACAAAAGTCATTTTGATAGAGGGCAGTACTGCACTAATAGGCATCTCTTAGCAACTCCATTCCCTTTTGCTTCCCTTAATTAAACTATGGTCTACTCATCACTATTAGTGAACTTCTTTTCTAAGTCTATGTCTTTTTGATATATTTTTTCTATGTTCTTTCTCTATCGGTTTTTTTTCTTTCCATGAAGTGAACCCTCATTCTTGTATTTCAAGAGATGCAAAAATATTTCAAGAGATGTTCTTTCTCTGATTTATACAGTAATGCAAAAATTGCTTATTTTCTGTTTTTGAATTGATTTAGCATACAATCTATGACCATTAAAAAACATTTGAATCTAAGTAATTCTCGTTTGCTTAATAGGGTGGTATTTCATGTCATCATCAAGTTACAGCTCCATCGACAATACGAAGTTTGAACATGTACCATGCAGAGTCTGCGGACGAAGAACATTGGTATGTGTTTCTAGATCGATCAAAAATCCCGGAAGGAGGTATTATGGATGTGGCCAACATGGTTGGCAAAAATGGGTGGTAGCCGATACTTTGTCTAATGAAGATAGCAGTGAAAGATGTCGTGGAAGGTTAGGTAGAATAGAGTCAAGGTTAGGAAGTGAACACATTGCTTCTCGTGGACATATTCTAGGAAATTGGAATGTACCATCAGTGGTCTGGATATTAGTTATAGTGAATTTGACTCTTTTGGCCGTATACCTTATTACTCTGTTAGTTCGGTCTTGTTAATTAGTTTTGAGTAATGTTGTTGTTGTAATATGACAGATTAAATGTTTGTAAGAACCAGCTGAAGGCTAATTGGTTTATTAGTTTAGGTGGTTAATTAGTGTTGACTAATGTTGGTATTGTAATGTGATAGGATAATTAGTTTTTAGTTAAGATGGATGATGCGAAACATGTTATATAATGGTTTGAACATTTTGTAATGATTTATTTAGCGTTGTTTTTCTTTCGGGACTTAGTTCTCATCTCTGATACTTGTTTAGCCAAGCAAGAATGTGAAATTGTATGGCAGTATTACGTGTTATGTTAAATCCAAGCAAAAATAGTTTATATCTCCCTCCAAAACATGCCTGAAAGAAGCAAAAATAGTTATTTCTATATGGCAAATAGAAATTGCTTGTTCTAGAACATGGCTACAAGAATGATCCAAGCAGTGCAGAAGCAAAGAGGGGCGTGGATTTACCATATGACACGGCACTAATATCCAGTGGTTATACTGTGAGTCACAGCTCGACCTCTTTCATTCACATCTGTTCATCAAGTCATATCACCTGTATTTTTTCTGTGGATATACCGATATTCTCTATCCAGACTTTTAGGTTAATCAAATATAATAATTTTTGTTTAAGAAAGAAATTCTCCAATTTCGTCAATAACCAAGTTTTGTTTATTCCTCAGCCTGACAATCTTGCTAAAGTGGGAAACAAAATCTATGAGATGATGGTCATTGCACTTGGTGGAAGGTGGGGAAGAACAGACTCACTGGGAGCAGCAGAAGAAGCTGATGCCGAGGCAACAAGCTCTGAGGGCAGCTTTGAGACAGTAGAGGCAAAGGTGGTCGAACCATCAGAAGTGAGGACAGAGGATGATCCTTGGAAGGATTAAATCGATTCCTTGAGATTATTTGTGGATTAGGCAAAGGTGATGAGAAGGGGCCAAGGTGATGAGAAAGGGAGTAGTGTAGGTTGAGGGTATTAATTTTGTCATAACGATCAGCGAGAACGAAGTGTATAATCATTATGTTGGCTGAAAGGCCCCAAGGTTGACTGTTGGTATTTGTATGTGTATCGTTTTAATAGGTCATGAGATCGATTTGTGTACGAAATGCATTGTAGATCATTTGACCCCTCATATCAAAGGTCATGAAGTTTTCGTGATTTATTTATTTAAGATTGGGTAAAAAGATCCATCAGTTTTGCTACTCTTACTTGAACCAAATAATGCAAATGCAAGAGAGACAAGAGAAGGTTGTGTTTTCGTGTCACAACTTAGCGTCCTAGTAGAGAATCTTAGTGTGGTGGTTGTGGAGGTAATCTGTCTGGTGTCCGTCGACTATCAGAATTCAGACTGGTCTCACCATTTTGGGCCGGGTCACTGTATCGAGAACTACCACGGCTATCGACACTTTTTGATTTGGGTGAACTCTTGAAAGAGTCATTGACTGGTCCTTTTGTGCCGGCGGCAAAGGCAAATCTCCAATCATCGCCTGAAGCAGCATTTCTCCTTGGGTTGCTTTTTGCACAGCAAGAGAAAAAGGTTTTGGTAAGTTGTTCATCATGGATAATCTTCACAGGTTACCAAAAGTAAATTTCAAATAGCAGAATATTAATCAGGCTGTCCTGTTTGCAAAAACAAATAAATAAATAAATCCTGGTTTAATGTAATCAATGTCTTCAAAATATAAGATCTTCACAGGTCTAAGCAATCAATGTCGTGCAAAAAAGAATTATCAAAGCCCCTCTTTAAGGTAAGGCCGGAAGTATAAGTGAGGGGAATTTCACATATTAAATTGACAGAACTAGAGTATGATCACCAACTAGAGTGGAAATAGGAAGAATACAAAGTATTGAACTCGCATTACATGACCTTATAAACTTTAGAGAATAAGCATCAATTATCACAACAAATCTGCTCAATCAAAACAAAAGTTCAAATCATATTTCTCAAAAAAAACTTCGTCTTTAGTAACCAGCAAAAAAAGGTGGGCCCATCAGAAACAAACTAAGAGAGAATGTAAGCAGAATATATAGTCTCTCAGAGCTTCTGCTTAGTCTCCAGATCAGTCTTCAAATCTTTTTTCACCATCAGAATGTACAAGGGAATCATGCTTGCCATTTTCCATGTTGGTGAGCTCTTCTACACTCACCGTTGGGCCCTCGATGACCTGCAAGCAAATCAATGAAAACCAAATCAGCTTAGCATGATGGATCATCAAATAATTATAGAGAAATTAACTAAGAAAAGGTGGGAACCACCAACTTGATAGTTTTGACTGTTTTAGTTGTAGTGTTATCTTTGCAATGTCCAAGCGTGACCAAAGACTTTATCATTTCTTCATCAGTTTCAATTGATCCAGTTAATTTGTTATCCGAAAAATTTTGTTACTAGTTAGAAGATATCCAATTGAGAGGAATGCCCAAGCTAAAAGAGAAACAACCATTCTTCGTAGCTGAAAATTCTGTGTGCCAACATGCAAAAGAAGACGGCTGGAAAAGTCACTGGGGATGGAATGTCATTCATGTAAACCAAAATGGCAAAAAGGAATAGCACAAAAAATGATCCAGAGAATCCTCCTATTAACTTTCAATAATATTTGTGACAACATAGCAGTGTATTGACAACATCTCAAGAAAATAACCTAATTTACTGATGACAGATGAAGTGAATCACACTACTTAATATTGTACAAACGTTATTAACAATTTGGACAAATTATAGGGACTAACCTTTGCTTTGACATCATATTTTAAGAAACGCATATTATGATGTTCCTTGGCTAGTTGTCACAGAATTAATCACCTGAAATTGTATCCAACAAAGAACCCTATAAATAGTAAATAGAGATATTTGACTACAACAAAGTATATCAAGCAAAAGTTATCTTATAGGTACCGAACAATAATCCTCTATCGCTTAAAACATAATAAAACATACCTTTTTTCTGGCCTTTGCAACTGATTTCTTCACAATTTGTTCAATCTTAGATTGTTTCCTCTTTGTGGGTGGACGACCTCGAGATCGTACTTTTAATGGAGAGTGTATTGTTTTTGAACTCGATGTAGATGCTTCTTTCAGTTGGTCCGCCCTTGAATGATCTGTCTGAATAGCAATCAATTTTTCCTTCGCATCTTTTAAGATTTTAACCAAAATAGAACAACTGTCATCATTATTTGCTCCAAGTTGTTGAACCTCTTGTATCAATGGAGTGAGAATATTATACCGATGTCTTTCTTCATCACAAACATATTCATCATAAATATTAGTGATACTTTGATAACCACGCTTAATATCTTTGCGCCATCGATCCATAATATAATTCATAGGAACCTCAATCACCTTCATTCGTATCAATACAGAGATCACATGCCTACATAAAATTCCACGAAACTCAAAAAGATGGCATAGACACTTAACTTGACAATCTAACTCGGTATAGTGTACCCTGAAGGAAGCATCTCTTATAGGGTCTCCATTTTTTCCCAACAAAGTTTCTACCACTTCAAATATAAAAGCAACCCCTTCTTGCCTCACTAGTGAGGTATTGCAAAACATCAACCCTCTTATCTCATCTTGGAACAACTTAAATAAGTTGTTAGTGTAGAAACTTTGAAATTGTCTTTCAATAGGATAACCAGTAATTACCGGTATCATTGAATTAAATGAACCAAAATCCAAATGTTTTTCTTTTTCAATCTTCTTTTTCAGAGCATTATCATACTGTTCAACAAATTGCTTCAAAGAAGTTTTGGAATGAACATATTCATCAAAAAAAGCATTCATACTTTCACTCCTTTGAGATGTGGACATACCTGCCCAAAACTTATCTTTGACGTACACAGGTATCCATTTATTCCGTTGTTCATACAAAGATTTCAACCAGTCATTGTTCTCCAAATTAAAATGCTCAATCATTGTCATCCATCTCTCATCACATTCATCAACAGTAAGCGAGTTGTAAACAATATTCTTCAATTGTTTCTTTATCATTTTATATTGAGCATGACCACCTAACTTTGCTGGTAGTTTTTTCATTATATGCCAAAGACACAAACGATGATGAGAATTCGGAAATATCTCTTCAATAGCAATTGCCATGGCACGACATTGGTCTGTGATTATGGCCTTTGGAGCACGTCCAAGCATACATGTCAGCCAAGATTTGAACAACCATATGAATGTTTCTGAATCTTCACTTGATAATAATCCACATCCAAGCAAAATGGATTGACCATGATGATTCACCCCAACAAAAGGAGCAAATGGCATGTCATAACTATTAGTTAAATAAGTTGTATCAAAAGTCACGACATCAGAAAAGTAATCATATGCAGCCCTACATCTTGCATCTGCCCAAAAAACATTTCTTATTCGAGATTCTTCATCTAAATCAAGCACATAAAAGAAGTTTGAGTTCCGACTTTGCATGCGGCAAAAATAATTACTCAAGGCTTCAGCATCTCCATCCCCTAACCTCAACCTTCTAGCTTCTGAAATAAAATTCCTACACTTTCTCTCATCAAATGACAAATTCTCATAGCCTCCAGCCTCAACTACCAATGAATGAAAACTTTTACTTAAAGTTATTCCTGCTTGATCATTTAATTCAAGTTTCCTCTTTGTAGTTGAATCCAATAATTTATTACATCTAAAATGTCGTGACTTTCCCGGGCTCAAGACATGATTATGTTCAAGAGATACACTATTTATCACAAAGTTATCATCATTCCGAATAACAACATTAATCTTAGCTTTGCAATTCGTCTTAGTAGAAGGTCTAGGGTACAAAGCATTTTTCCTTGAGATATTGTTTTACCACTTTTGGCACATCCAAAACAAAAATATTTTTGCTTTCCATCATCTCCCTTCTTTCCACCTAATTTGGAAATACCGAAACCAACATTCTGAGCATAGGATTTATAAAAATTACGAACTTCATCTTCAGATAAAAAAGTCATTCCAATCTTAGGAATCATGATTTCATTTAAACTAGACGGAGATAGGTCTTGATGCACATTCTCGTTGTTATCATTTACCTCATTTGAATCACTTTTTCCTTGTTCCATGACTATTTTTCACCTACATTTATTCAAAATAGAAGGCAGATAAGTATTCACCTACATTTTTTTTTATATAAAAAAATAGAAAACAGATTCAAAAAGTGAAGTATCCAGTGAAATTAGCAAAGAATTTTCTTCCATAAAATAAAGGAGGGAGTTGAAATCAAATAAGGAAAAGAGTCTTATTCATAGGAGAACCCCGACAACTCAATCCTAGATCTTCTAGTTTATCTGTAAAGTGACCGTGACTGTAAAATGAAAGTCTTCCCCTTTATCGTGTTAGGCACATGCGATACAGCAGCCCCCTCACAATACTCAAAAAAAAAAAATCTAAAAAATTTACTAAGTCTGACCGAGATAGAATCAAACCACTGACCGGATTGTGCCACAGTCTAGTCTTGTTTGCAAGGAGAGTCGAACTCAGCAGTTATCCTGAGGTGAGCCGAGCAACTAAACAGAAGAACATCGAGGAAAATGAAGATCAAAATCGAAGCAAGTTGATTTGGACAAAAAGAAATCACAAAAATCGTAAAATCGGCTAAGTAATACCTGATACCTGGCCTCAGGACAGATTTCGGGCAGGGCGGGGGCGAGGGGAAGAATCTAGGTTGCCTTGGGGCCGAGCGTTCGAGATGGGGAGAGCGGAGATCGAAGCGCGAAGAGCGACGAGATCGCGTTGGATGGGGCGAAGCGCGACGAGAGAGCGTTGGATGGGGGAGGAGAGCGGAGAGACACGATGGGGCAGAGAGCGGAGAGAGCTCTTAGGGTTTAGGTAAGTGGAGAGAAGAGAAAATAGAGTTCGAGATGGAGAAGAGGCGGGCGGAGAGAAAATTTGTGCTGATGTGGAAATGTCCAGGCTGGAGGCCACATGAGTCGAGATAGGAATTCGAGATGAAGATTCGAGATATATATCATTTCTCATTATTTTATAATCCTCAAATTATTAAAATTTTACATAATAAAGAATGACAATTATAAGCGGTATTTTGAGAATTCTAAAATTTGGAGTAGTTTAAAATATTGCGCATCCTCTTTCCTTGCGCCATGGCCGCATCCTTCTCCAACCTTCTCTCCCTGCTTCACAAAGCCGCCGCCGCCTCCCAAGTCCTCCAGATCCACGCGCAGCTTGTCGCCGCATCCCTCGTGCACCGTCCCTCGGTAGCAAGTCGCCTCCTTTACGCCGTCTGCGAGCTCCCCGGCGGCGCCTTTCCCGCCCGCATCCGGCCCTCCTATGCCGATCTCGTCTTCTCCCATATTCCCCGCCCCAACGCCTTCGCCTGGAACAATATCATCCGCTTCCACGCTCGGTCCTCCTCCCCGATCAAGGCCCTTCTGACCTTCGCCCGGATGCGTCAAAATCGCGTCTTGGCCGACCATTACACGTACCCCTTCGTCCTCAAGGCCTGCTCCTTGGTGCCCGGACTCGACGAAGGGGGATCTGTTCACGGGAGCGCTCTCAAGGAAGGATTCGCCGAAGACTCCTTCGTGGTGAACGGATTGATCAACTTTTACTGCAAGCGCGGAGAGATCGCCTCCGCTCGGAAGCTGTTCGATGGATCTCGGTTCAAGGATTTGGTATCGTGGAACTCTCTGATGACTGGATATGTGGATCGCGGGGACGCATCGGAGGCTCGGAAGCTGTTCGACGCGATGCCGGAGAGGGATGCGTTCTCCTGGACGATCTTGATCGACGGATACGGGAAGAAGGCAGGGGATGTCGGCCGCGCTCGAGAGCTGTTCGATGAAATGCCCAACAAAGACGTTGCCTGCTGGAATTCCATGATCGATGGGTATGTTGGAGGGGGCATGATAGGCCCTGCCAGACAACTGTTCGACGAAATGCCACAAAGAAATGTAGTGTCTTGGAGCATTCTTATCCATGGCTACGTGCGATGTGGATACCCAAAACAAGCTTTGGAGCTCTTCCAGCGGATGCTCGTTGAAGGAATTAGAACTGATCAAGTCTGTGCAGTAGGTGTCATTTCTGCATGTTCGCAGTTGGGTGCTCTTGATCAAGGTCGATGGATACACTCCTACCTGAAGAAGAACACTGGATTGCTGGACGGTGTCACGGAAACAGCGCTGGTCGATATGTACATGAGATGCGGGGACTTGCAGCAGGCCCGGTTGATCTTCGACCGAATGCCAAAGCGGAGCGTGGTGACATGGAACGTGAGCATGGTAGGACTCGGCATCCATGGTTTTGGAGCTGAAGCTCTCGAGCTTTTCCACCAGATGGAGAAAGGAGGGGTTCCAATGGATGATCTGACTTTCGTCGCTGTCCTAACAGGCTGTGCTCACACTGGTTTGGTTGACGAGGGGCGGTGCATCTTTGAGAGGATGAGGAGCGATTTCGGGATAGAGCCAAAGGCCGAGCATTACGGCTGCTTGGTGGACCTCCTCGGCAGGGCAGGGCTGCTGCAGGAAGCTAGACGAGTGATCGAGACGATGCCGACGGAGCCAACTGCAAGCATTTGGGGTTCACTTCTCGCAGCCTGTCGAGTCCATCAGTGCACTGAGCTAGCAGAGGCTGCAGTTGAGCAGTTGAGGAAGGTAGGGGCAGACGACGGGGGAGTGTATGTGCTGATATCAAACATATATGCAGCAGAGGGGAAGTGGAACGAGGCATCATTGATAAGGAGATCGATGAGCTGCAGAGGAATGGAGAAAGTGATTGGGAGGAGTGCAGTGGAGGTGGATGGTTGTGTTCATGAGTTTGTCAATGGAGATACTTCACATCCTTGCAAAGCGCAAGTTTATGCAGTTCTGTGTGAGCTATCCAGGGCAATGCTTCCTAAGAGATAGTAAATGAGGCTACAAAATAACAAAAGGAACACTCGGTTAGTATTTAAGGCAAAAGAGTAGATGTCAATACAGAAAGAAACAAGGCACAAGAACTTGCCATATGGTGATTGCATGCTACATATCATCAATATCTGTACAATGTGTCAGCACAGCAGCTCCAGGAACTAGCAAAAGAAACAGGTTTTTTTTTTTAAAGAGATTTTTTTTTTCTACATTGGATCAATGATGAGCTATCCTAAATAATCAATACAAATTACAAGCTGAGGAAGCTGTACATGTGGGGAAATGCTACTTCAAACAAAAGGGCAAACTCTCCACAAGCTAAAAGAGGGTGGGCTCTATGTGAGAGAGAACAAAAGAATTTTGTCAATGGACGCACCAGGAATGTCGTGAGGGCTATAGAAGCATGTTGTTGCTGCACGCTTGGTCTGTCAGCCTTGAAACACTGCCGGCCTGGTCTTGAGCCAGTGCA
Source organism: Zingiber officinale (assembly GCF_018446385.1). Lineage (NCBI taxonomy): Eukaryota > Viridiplantae > Streptophyta > Magnoliopsida > Zingiberales > Zingiberaceae > Zingiber > Zingiber officinale. Next base: position 119,314,137 of record NC_055999.1, read on the forward strand.
TCATCTCCTTGTCTAATGGACACTTATTGAGGGCAGCGTCCAGCATCGGACTGCCAAAAAATTTAGGGTTGCTCTTGAAAAGCCATATTCGATCTTTTGGCCATGGCCGCTGTGGCTCTTTCTCCTGTTACCATCGTCACAGAGTTTTCATAGTCAGATAATTCGACGAGGAACTTGTGGAGCTAACAGAGAAAACTCAGTATTAGGGAATGCACTCACCATCCGCGACATCATAAACCGCACAGTCCGAAGGCTGTAATGTTCTCGCAATGGCTTTTGGGACTTTGTGTAGTAGGAAGAGATATCGGGCAGCAATAAGCAACCTTTGCGAGCTCTTGCTAGTCGACACTCTGGGTCAGCATTCATCTGGCTGTACCAATAGATCAACTGGCCCAGGCAATAATTCTCGCCGTAGGTCTTGCAAAATTCCTGGAAACCTGACCCCATCTTATCGGCATATTTGGGACCCAAGTCCAGAGGGCTGATGTAGACTGGGGGAGATGTAACAGACTTGTAGTCCTGCATTCATTCCTCAAAATGTCAAACATGGCCCTTTCTTATTATGTGTAGAAGCATTTGTCGATTATTTACCCGGATCTTAAAGAACACTTTTGTGTAAGCATATATATGAATCAAGTCTGCAGCAGCATCATGCCGACACTTCTTGCTGCATGGAAGATTTCGCAATTCATCCCTCAACCTGGTAAAAGAAAGTACTTCGGTTAGAATATAGGTGTAGCAAAGTTATCAGGAAAGCAATATTTGATTGCGCACGAAGACTTGCCATAATAAAGACTTGCGGATTGCATTCTCGATGTTATCGGAACCAGATGGATCATGGGCTTGAATCTTGGATTTTAGGTCGCTAAGTACATTTGGCTCTACATGAGGTGCCATGGAATGTAGCAAGTCCTCGACCAAGGAACCCTCCCCTTTCCAAAGGACTGAAACCATGCCTTCTGCCGAGAATTTTTCAATCGGAGGTGGAGCTTTCTTTGCATCCTTAAATGCGCACCTCATAACATACTTTACCTGCATAGTCCAACAATGATCAAATGTGTTGTAGATCAATTTGAGGGGTAAAAAAAAACATGAAGACGTTCTGAGATGAGAGTTGCAATCTCTGAAAGATGGCTCCTATGAGTACTTAGATTCTGACGTGTAGAAATAACACTACCATAGATCAGTTTCAAAATGCTAGCATCATATTAAAATAGAACTTCTTAGAGCTAAAACTAGCAAGCAACACGGTAACAAAGATCTCTAATGTAAGATCAAAAGGTTCCAAGGGTTTTCCAAAATGGCTAGGTCATGTGTGAAGCGGCATTTAAGTTTAGATAAAAACAGCATTTAATAGAATTAGTTCTAATCAACCAGCAATAATTTGTTTAGGCATTCATCCACAGAAAAGATTAAAGCATCCTTGAAGAAAATACAAAATCATTTTACCGAATCACATATTGATGTCTAATTTAGTCCCATGTTTCTAGAAATTGGAATTTGCTCTACTAACATGTTTCCTTTGAGGGAACTTCTGCACGATAAATTGTCCCCGGGCTAAGGTTGAGTTGACTAGTGCGGAGCAGAGTTGTTATTATAGGATAAGGATTCGAATCTCGACAAAGTCAAAGAAAAAAAGCACTCCTCTACATTGGCCAACTACAGCTTCCTCCTCACAGATGGTTGTGGGGCCGATCGTGTAAGGCCGTTGGGATGACAGATTCCACCTTTTGCTATCATGTTTCCTTTGAGGGAAAGAGAAAAGAGGTATAGGAGAGAGATGAGGAAAAAGATAAATTTGATGATTTCATTTGAAGGAGATAAAAAGTCAGATACCCCTTTCTTGTGTGTGATCCCGTTTTGCTTATCCATTGGTGCAGCACAAGAGCTAAGCCTATCTCTTCAAATTTAGTCTTGGCACTCCATCAAGTTGACAATACATTATTCATTGACGGGATCACGACCAGCCCCGATATTGCCAAGAAAAGCAAAATTATAAGCATGCAGGGCATAGGGATGATGGTGGTCGTGGCACTGCTCTTGTCAGATTGGTAAGTGGGAAGATTGCCAAAAGGGGCCTGTCGAAGGTTCTGGTGAAATGGCAATTGGATAAGAACAAGGAAGTCGGCAAGGAAAATGAGGATATAGATAAGACTTTTTCTTTGCCCTTCTCATTCATACCTCAAAGAGAATGAGAAAGAATGTCCTTTATGTCCCCTCTGAGAATTCTTCCCACTGTCCTTCCTCTTCTCTCTCACTCTCAACCCCTCCAACAATACACAGCCTAAAAAATTATCTTGGAATGAAGTAACCACTTTGGCCATAGGTTAAGCTCATGGAATGACTTATTAACAACCAATGGAACACACATATACCTGAATATAGGATAAAAGGTGGCATTTTACCAATGAGAAAACAAAAAAGACTACCTTATTAAGAGTGAGTGCAATATTCTGAAGCCTTGCATTATATACACCCTCAGCCTATATATTCAAAGAAAGGATTAGTACTCAGAAGGAAATCAGACAGAATAAACAGTATAACAGAACTTCAAGTTTGGCATGTACCTGTAACTCAGCATCACTCTTCTCAACCTCAAGACATATATCTGAAAAAAATTTCCTCTTTTCCTCTAGGTTATGCTTTAAAATTTCATCCGGAAGTTTTTTCCTCTCAAAGTTGATAAACCTCACCTTCAATGATTTGGAACAGCAACTGTCAGCTAATAAGCCAATATACATAGGACAGAAATATGTGAGATGGTCAGAAATACTACCAGATGAGCTGAGTAGGCAACAAGCCAATTAGGTAATCCGTCAAGCAAACAAGGTCCCAGACCAGCCCTTCCTAGGTCAACATAATCATCTTGGGAGACAAAATTGGAATCACAAGCCTCTAGCATTAGCTTATGACGGTCTAACACTCCATGGCAATCCTTCAAAACCTGATGCATACGGCGAATCAGTTAAACAAACAAAAGAGAGCAACCATGAATACCAGATTAGACGTATCACTGCATAGACATGGAATGTCATGTAGCAATGCTATGGTATAAATACAATAACAATGCTATGGTCAATCTAAATCCCACCATAAAAATGAGCGAATGCTCTCAATAGATTATTGGCATGATTGAGGGGATAAATGCATATTAGAAAATCTATAAAAAAAAAAAAATGGCATGCAGGGCTATAGCAGCAGAGCCTCATTGACCAAACATGGCCAATTGACACCTCAAAATCTGATCAATGACATAACTGGATCATTACACATTTTCAGCATTACCTTCTCAAATGCTCCTTCTCCTGAAAGATTCAGATAGCTGCCTCTGCAAACTTGACTACCGCACAAACAAACTGAGGATTCATATTCTTCCTTGCTCTGCAAGGAATGTAAGGGTTAAATAGTCGAGATACTTTAATAGGACAAAATGTTTCTTTGGCATGATGCACACCTCTGTCACAGAGTTGTAATCAAAGGTGATTTCTTCGCCATAACCAATTGGTCCTAGAGAATAAATACCAATCTGGTATTGACCATCAACAGCTGTAACTCTGTCTCGCAATAATAAACAACAGTTAAAACAGACATTTTGAGACAACATCAGCGCAAGATTTGAGAATAAATATCACATCCACCACATAATAAAAATTAAGCTGATAAAAAAGTAAAAAAAAAAAATGAAGTAATCCTGTTAAGATTTGTTTGAACTACTAGTCCTAGCTGCTTCATTCATAGCCCACAGAGAGAAGGCTACACGTGGATATTAATCACATAGAGAAAAATGTAAGATCAGTTAAAAATTTGTCTCTAATGACCAGCAAAAGATATCTCCTATTAATAATTACATAGACTAATACTTTTTTTTTTCTTTTTAACATTAAAAAATGCAAAGGAGAAATTCCCTGCATGCTAATGCCAGCAAGTGCATGAGCAACTTAAAAATTTCTTATAAAGAAGATATTTATATCAGGCCAACCGTTATACAAGTCAAAAGGGGTATTAACAAAGTTAGATGAAGAAAGTTAAAAAAAATCCAGACATGGGACATCTTGCATAATTCTAAAGATTGTCCTTGATATTAATATTAAGGTTGTTATTAACGAGAAGATTGCACATCATTCAGTGTTGTGCATAATTCTAAAATTTTGAGTGATTGTACATGAGATGTGGGAACTTGGAGCATGCTCAGTGGTGGTTCAACCAGATGTTGAAGAGTGTGGTAACATGGAATGTGAGAATATTAAGACTTGGCATCCGTGATTTTGGAGTTCTACACTAAAAAAACAAAATGACCTTTCTATTGATGAAAGGCTATATACAAAGCAAAAAAGGCAAGAAAAGATCCATACAGCTAGCCCAAATAATGGGACATATGACTGATTTTGTGAAGGTTGTTTCAGCAAACAACAAGAAGAATAAAAGATGGAAGTGTCAGAACAAGTCCACATGATCATAACCAACTCCCTTTTTATCTTAAGAAAGAAGAAATTTTACTAATTTTCTTTCACTGAAACTATGGAGTCCACTAGAAACCCTTGATTTTCTTAGGATAACAAAAATTCAAATGCAATTAAAAATATATTGTACAAATACCACCAACATTTAAAAGTACAGGCTCAATACTGATCTTCTTGATCTGTCAGATTGGTGCATTTCATGTCAGATATCACATACCAATCTAACCATATCGACAAAAATACCCTAAAAAAAACAATCCTATTTTTTATGAAGTCATTTGTACTGCATGTGCCCAAAAGGTCACGGATTCGAATCCTGGAAACAACCTCTTGCAAAAAGCAGGGTAAGGCTGCGTACAATGGATCCTTCCCCAGGACCCCGCATGGCGGGAGCTTCGTACACCGGGCTGCCCATTTGTACTGCATGTGCACAGCCCATACTGACATAAGAACACATTTCTCTTTCAAATGCCAAATTCAGTCCCTCATTTGGCTAGTAAATTTGGACATTAGCAAACAAATACAGTCTGAAATTTTAAATGGTAACCTAGCCTACTACCCCATATGGAATGCAGTTTTGTAAGCAGCTACTCATGCTGATAATTAATAATAGTACTTTTTAAAACATAAATAGGCAGCTGGAGGAAGGCCCATATAAGATATGGCTTACTTTGCTTCACAATTAGGTCGGCATGAGTGACAAATTCTGCTTGCATAATTTGCTTTGTGCATAGCATCAACAATAACAAGATCATACCCATCACGATCACCCTATTATATAAAAATAGAAATTAGCTATTTGAATGAAATGCGACAAGCTAGTATTTAGCTTGAAAATGCATGATACCACCTTCGGTCTCTCCAGATATATGTTGTAAAATTCAGGTGCTGGTTCTTGATTATTTTTCTGCAAGGACCGTATACCATCTTGTTTTTCATACCATTTCCAGGCTGGATAAACCTGAATTTAAACAAAATGAAACATCTCAGCTTGAGCAGAGAGATTCAAGTACAAATTGCCTGTGTTGCCCAACAATTCACATTTGAGTAGAAACACAGTGACAAGGTACATTGTATTACTATATACTATTGCTATAATTTAGTTCCAAAATTTTCATTTTCTCTGCACGATCATTTTCTCTATAGCATTGTGAAACGAAGGTTTATTTGTAGTCACCAAAATAAAAGAGTTGCATTATGTAGAACATTGTTATATTATCTTAAGACAAGCACAGATTTGAATTATTTAAACATACCAAGTCTTTTACGATTTGTGTACAATTGCATGTGAAACTAAACCAAGGGACCCAGATTATCATGTCTTTGACCATGGTCCCTTCTCATATAGAATATGGATTATTGTGAACACTTAAAAGTGATCTACACATATTCGCCGCACTAATTTTATGATATAACTTACAAAATTATACTGCTATGTAAAAGAAGAAAATTAGAAAAGTAGTACCTCTCCTAAGAACTCAACAACAAAATCATCTTGCTCAAATCCTTCCTTCTTATTACAGACAACCCCAAGGCCCTGATAGAACAAATGAAAATGCTAAGATTAGCAAAATGGCAACCACATCGAATACGGTCCTACCTAGTATCGTGCAGCTGATTTGGAAGAAATACCTTTCTATAAGCAACATAATTATCATCAGGACGGCTCCTTATAGCCTTTAGGATGGCCTGGCACATTTTCAGTGTTCGTCTATCACCTCCTTCCTCTGCATTCATTTGCATTTCTTCTAAAACAGGTCGCAAAGGATAAACCATTGGAGTGTTACCAGCACCAGTGAATTGTCTGACTTGCTTATTCAATGTCCGGAGAAGAGACTGGCAGAAAAGTGCACGTGGCATTAAAAATTCAATAAAGCAACAATATAAGGGAAAGACGACTTTAAATGTAAACCATATACATTCACCAGACCTCTTCTATAAATTTATGTCTATCTGTAAGAACCCATTCTGGTTCATCTGGCATAGAATCCAAGAGGAGGTTATGCGTATAAGGATCTATTCCATATACTTCTTGCTCTATTACTTCAACTCCAAGAGACTTTCTGGGTTTGTATTCCTTAACCTCAGGAATTTGCATATCTGACTCCTCAATACCATTCTTTTGGACTAATAGTTTCTCAGAATAATCATCAGGTAATGCAACTTGCATTTTCCTTTGTACTTCCTCCTCATCTGCTACAAGAAGATATTTGTCAATGATCTCATACTTTCTGGTAACAGGAGGAACAAAACCAGCTTTAGTCATGCGAGCACCCCATTCCCGGTCATCTATTGCCACTGACTCAATGGACTCCAATTTGCAGAACTCATCTCCTCTTGACTCCCATGTTGAATTTCCTGAATGAACTTCCATGTCACTTTCTGTATCAGAAGCAGTACTTTCATCGTCAGCCCTTTCATCTTCATCAGAGAAATCATTTTCATTCTCTTCTGATGTTTCACTTTCAGAATCCATTGCTCTCTGCTTTAGTTTGGAGAGACTCCTCTTAATTTCACCCAAAGTTCTGCTTTGTTTCTTTTTGTATTTTTCAGATATATATGCTCCTGCATCAGAATTGTCTTTTCCTGCCTTTCCCATCTCATCTCTTTCACTGATCAACCTTGGGTTGTCCAACTTCTTTATCAATTGAAGGAAGGAAATGATAATCTTTTTCATGTCTCCATCATTCCGTCTATTTGATCTATCGAAATGTTCATTGCTCAGTTAAAATCTAACAGGATAAGCTAAGCAAACTTAATCTAAAACTTATAATTTATAGCTACCAAGATTGACATAATGAGAAGCCATAAAAATATTTAATGCTTCACAACTGGTGAAAAGAAAAATCCACTATCTTACTTGAATACATCACGGCACATCCGACTAATATCATCCTTGATAGAGCTCAAGCCATGTCGAACATAATAGCCACTTCTCATCCTATCTTCAATTTTTGAAATCTGAAACAGAAATCAAACATTAATATGATGTGGAAACATAATCCATATACATGCAAAATATGTTTATTGCAGGTATCAAAAAGAAAGAAAATAAAATAAAATGCAAGAATCTAGGAAATACTTTGGGCATAAAGATTTCGGACTTGCTCCCTCTTATGATGCTCCTCAAATTATTGGCAATAAATTCCTCTATCTTTTTATAGCTATTCTCAGATTTTCTATGCAACCAGCGTCTCATCTGTGCATCCCTAGATAGAAGTTCTGAAGACCTTCTAGCATCAAGTAGCTTGGGTCGCTTGTAAAAACCTTGCTTGAACTGGAGGCCTGAAATATTGTTTCTATTGAAGGAATTTGGCTCATCAGTGGCAAAATTTCCTAGATCATCAGAATCATCCAGATAACCATTCAACAACTGGTACGTTCTTGACAATGAGTAATTTTCTGTTATCTGCCTTAGGCTTCTTGTTTTTGAATAAGATTCCTCGAGATTTTTACTTTTAGCTGAACCTGATCTTCTTATCCACATAATGTTTGGATACTTAATTTTTAGTTCTTTAAACTGACAGCATCCACTGATGTCAATAAAAGATATGTGTGGAAACACCAGGAGGACCTCTTCAACAGCACTGGCAGTAACATTGACACAGTCCATTAAGCTGATGGACATAAGGTTTTTCCTGTCACAACCACCCTGTGAGGCCATCTAAAATTAGTATTTACCAATTACATAAACCAGGTTAGTTTAAAAAAACTGTAAGTAAACATACCATAAGCAAGTGGAAGATAGCATCTGTGCACTTTGGTCCAACAGAGGACAAATCAAAATGTTTGCAAATATTTCTGTAAAAATTTACCAATGTATTCCAATGTTTACATGTTGAAGCAGAGTAGACAAGAGACTTCATATCACTCTTTAGGAAGTGAAAGATTCTAGCAAGAATGCGCCCATTCAACAGACCCCAGTTTTCATTCTCTGCCTGTGAAGTAGTAACAAGATCTGCAAAGACATCACATTCACCACATAACTCCTCAAATGAGCAGTCAAGCTTCTCACTGGGAATTACAGCCTCCCCCATTTCAGAGTCCTCATCACTATCTCCAATTAGCAATCGAGCTCTTTTTCCATCACGATACAACAAATCCTCTGCATAAGCGCATAGGATAAGTTTTTTTTTAAAAAAAATCAGGAGCTAAGTAAAACCATTGGATTCTATTCAAGGAACAAAATAAACATAGACCGATACCATATGTAGGAACAAGTAAAACCAGAGAGCAGTATCATATGAACGAACAAGTAAACTATCACTGGGTATACCAATGTAGGAAAAGTTAAATCATGATTAGTCTGCTCGTATGTAAATAGCACACCCATCCAATCATTGTAAAGCAGAAATATTGACCGCCCAATTTATACAAAAACAAAGAAAATGCACAGCCATTAAAAGAATTGATGTGACTAAGGTGAATCCTCATGTGTTTTACAAGTCCTTTACAGCATAGTTGTGGAAAGAACTAGTCCAAATCAGGATGCACAAGGTATTCCTAGATCTACCAATGAATCAGACAAATTTCTGAGGCATGCTAGAATAAAGTTAGAAATGGCTAGAAGTACCTCATATCTAACAGATTCTGCTTGAAGTACAAGAATGCACAAGTCGTCGTTGATGTGTGTGTGTGCGCGCGCGCGCGTGTGTGTTAGTTATTTTTCTTTTTTGAAGGCTTGGTGAGAGCGGTACTCTAAGACAGTTGAAGGGAGCATGCACAAATTGCAGAAATGCCGAAAATTCGCCACTGAGATTGATAATTTACAGAGCTAAATGCAGGTGTGACAGAATTTAACAGTGTAGCTCCAACAAAGATCCAGGATAAGCAGCTAAGGAATATCCAAGCACTTGATGCTGAGGTGAACAAGTGTACTTTGTAATTTTAGGATTAAGGTATGAACTAATTAATTAGACTTTACACGTACAAAGTATTAAGAAACAAAAGAGGGAAGGAAAAATGGTACAAGGAACTAGGCAACGGTGGTATTTCATAAGGTTCGGCAGTTAGAAATGCGTGAATCTGCCAGAAGTTTTGCTAATGTGAATAAGATGGAACTAACAAGATATTGGACCAACTTGTGAAAGTTTCTTGAATCAAGCAAAATTGCTACAACATTGATTGCATTATGCCATTAGATCAGACCAATAGAAATTAAAATCTTTGTCAAAGATTACAATAGTTTATATACTTGCATTCAAAAGCAAATAGGTCTCCACCAATGTTGTTGTGGAGCAAGGGTGAGTCTTGATGTTGGAACCTGATATATTGAAGGTGGCGAAATCTCAACCAACAATGTCACAGAGGAAGAGTGAATTAGTCATTACTTCTTGATGGGAAATGGACAGATGGTGAAGAAAACATCAAGCAGGCAATATTATAAAGTAGTATATAGTATTTAGTGCATATGTTGGCTTTGGCTGCCATGAAACACTAGAAGTAGGTAGGCAAGAGTAAGTGAAAAAGGGATTATAGAGTATATTATAATATACAATACACATTACTTAACAAATACACCTGACACAAATATTTTCACTGCTAGGATTATTAGATTTTGTTAATACAAAATAGAAATGGCATCTCTAGACATAATAAATTCTTTGAATAATCAATATATTAAAATAATAAAGAAAATGCTACAAAATATCATATATCCAGAATTTTAAAAACTCACAGAAAATTTCTAAAATTTAAAATTGTATATTTAATAGTACTAATTGCTGAATAAGTATTCAAATAATAAATATGTTTAAAAAAAAAAGTAATGCAATTCAAAATACATAATGTTTCTATGTGCTTCTATGAGGTGAGATCACTAGTATGTTCATTCCTAGCACTAAATAAAACAAATACGATATAATATTAAACATATAAAAATTATGGAATTGAAGTTAGTTTTATTGCAACTTTAATTATGACTAATATTTATGCGTTATAATAAAGCATTGGATGATATTAGGCAAGTTTGGATTACTTAACAATCTATATCGTTGAATTCACATTATGATTATAAATTTTCAACTAATTTTAGCAACTGATTTCCTGATCAATCCTATCAATGTGGTATTTAACTTTTATCATTGGTTAATTTATAACACATGTATATTGGTGATGGTGTGCATGCATATAAAGTGCCTAATGTCTTACCAGCCAATGGGACTTCAATACATGCTCAGATGTATGAGGAATTGTACAGAATAGAGAACAGAGGATGAGCATACCATCCAAAGCATTAATGAGAAACAAACCTGATTTCCAGCTAGTATCCCTTGACAAATCATGAGATAAAACAGCAGAGCTTTTTGTGATAGATGAGTTAAATGGAAAATGTTTATCCATTTCCTTCTTTGGTTGCTTCGCAATTATCCATGGATCCAAAACCTCATTGATAGCAGCAGCAAACTCCCGGTTCTTATATGACCTCATGACAAGTTCATGCAGCTTACCACGTGTAAACCCAACAAACTGAGGGTGCGAGCTATGAAGTGAATGAGAAGAGCTACTAGCACTGTTTAGAAATGACTGATCAAGAGTAGAACAACCTTTTTCAGCGAATGTGCCTGCTCCACCTTCAGTATTTATAGTTTCGGAAAACTTCAGTTTTTTAGTAATTGGTAGCCAAGTATTGTCATTCTTCCTAAAGACACTGCTATGCTCCAATATGGTACCTTTACCAACTAACTCTTGCAATTCCAAATATGAGAAAGGTCCATGTTCACAGCCCGCACCATCTAGATAGAACCAATCACCCGCATCAATAGATAAATCATCGACAGTACAAATCCGATCCCTGGGAACAGTGAGCACAGTCTTGCATCGTTGCAGAATTTGTTGGTCATGTTCATGCGACTTCTTTGACCGAGAGGAACCTTCACGAAGAGAATTCCTTTCGCTACTAGAGTGTGATCGTGAAGATCTTGAAGGGTGCAGTTCAATGCTTTTAACCTTTCCAGAAGGTTCTGAAGAAACATGATCCTTTACTACACAGGTATTTATCCGGACAACAGGAAGAAGTATACCCTTCGTACCCCTAGGAGGCAAAGGTTTAGTTTGGACTGATCTGCTACTAACTACATTTTTACTTTGATCAATGTTGTTATCACTATTATCATCTGCTGATGAAAAACTCCAAACTGGCAGATCAAGCCTTTTACTGCGGGAAGGATAATAAAGATCTTCCTTCCTTTGCCGACGAGGATCCTCAATCCCAGACTTTGGCATCTGACAAAGAGGATAACCTTCATTGATGACAAGTTTCCGTCTGTAAGATCTCTCAAGATTAACATCATCATTCCTCTTCCAGTCACCACCTTTGCAAGACCACCTCCCAGCAAACCAATCACTATGGCTACCACCAGGAACAAAATGATCCATCTCAGAAGATGCAAAAACTGGCCTAATTTCGGTAGCTTCTGTTGAGAAATTTTCTTGATCTCTAGCAACCTCATTTCTTGGATACATGAATGGCGTTTGAGCCTTGAATCTTGAGAAACCTACAAGCCACGCATAGATAATAAAAATAATGAAATGAATAAATCAAACATGAAGAGACAGTCTAATTATTGCAGTTTGGAAGTCACTGGTCTTCCTAGAAATTCAGTCAAAAGTGTAAAGGAAACATTTCTGCTAACAATAAAAAACATCAACAAAAATGAGAGAACATTTTCCCATCATCCAACATCATCTCTCCTTGTTTGTATATATGACAGATTCATGTCATTCTACTTACGATTTTTGTTTTGAAGGACCATGGAAGAAGTAGCAGATCGAAGATTTTAGTACCTAGTAAAGTAATTAAAAACCAGAGAGGGAGGGGAAGATGACCAGCCACAAGCTTATATTCGAAAAGACTAGAGAATCACAAGTCAATTTTTGCATATTCAAACTACAGCATATCAAAAGAACGGTTCTTCATATGTTTTTATTTTGTCAAAATAGACATTAAGGTAGGAATATATAATACCTTCAGATTGACCCCAGTTTTCCAAGTCCACATGCTCAAATGACGCATTCAGAGCTTCTGCAAGATTGTGAAATTTCACAAGACAAATAAAATTAGGATCAACCGTTAACATAAAATAGTATTTTATCACCACTCATAAAAGAAAGATATTTGATCAGCTTGAATCTGTTCTAGTAAAAATTTTTCTTGTTTTAAATAAGTAGAATCTGAATAGGCAAGTGCAAAGATAGGCCTAACCTTGCATTTATAAATAAAGGTTTTGAAGATGAAATTTAAAAAAAAAAATAGAATAATAAAATTACCTCCTATAATCTCGAGCTCCTTTCCATCTACAATACTGTATCCATCCAACAACATTTTCACCCTCTCATCTATATGATAATCTTGAATAAATTCTGGTAAAATTGAAGGTTCATCAGTAAGAAGTGCCTGTTGCAGAGGCATAGAACCGGATGTTTCCTGGTAAAGAACAGCAGCATCAACTAACAAATTCCCTGGGGCTTCTGGAGGACTTACCATCTGGGTTACCACATCAGAAACAATGGAGGGAATGTTCAACTGCGCCAAGGGGGAAACTGCATTCTCAACAGTAACCCATCTATCACTGTCAGCGTGCTTTATCAGATGATCAGAAAGGAGGAATCCGTCATCCACTAGCTGTTTGAGATCAACCAGTTTTGAAGGCCCTTGTTCAGTACCAAAATGATCAAGATAAAACCATTTCCACGCGTCAATATCAGATGAGATGGGGTCACGTGGTGGAGTGTCTGATATATCCATATCCTCTTCCATTGATGATGGATCTTCAAAACCTCCTGGTGCAGAAAGTGGTGGTGGAGGAAGAGCAGGTGGAGGAGGAGGAGGAGGAGGTAGTGGCAGAGGCGGCAGAGGCGGAATTTCACTAGACTGCCTATTTGAATTATGTAACAGCTTTTCCTTGCAGAGTTTATCAACACTACTTCTGTCTGCATGACTCTTATTTGACTTACCATTAGTAATATCTTTTTCACCATGATCCTTTCCTCCTACTTTATCATCATTTCTGCTAGATTGATGCTTTTCGCCGACTTTATTTTTCCTGCTTGATTCTCGGTGATCTGCAGAATGCCGTATATCATGTGGATTTGGTGACCGCACTGAGCGCACAGGAGTTCGGTCTCTGTGATCCTGGTGACGAACTCGTAGACGTGGAGACCTATTTGAACGACTTGGAGTACGATCCCTACGATCAAAGTGGCGACTCTTCTCGTGTGGGGACCGGTTGGTGCGTCGAGGACTAAGGTCCTTGCTATTAGAGTGGCTGCTGCGCTCTTTTGGTGACTTCTCAGAATGGCCCGGACTGTGGCGATCATGGGTACCTCCAGAAGAAAAAGATGGATCAGTGAATCTAGAAGATGAATACTTGCTGGAAGATAAGACCTTGAATGCAGAGGAGGATTCAGTTCTACGGCATCTCTCAGAATTAGCAGAACTAGTCCTTGATCCTGAATGATCAGGCAAATTAGAATGGTGCCTATCATGCTTAGCCTCGCCTGATGATTTCCTAGCATCCCTATCAGAGACACTGCCATCCCATCTGGATGACGATCGCTTCCTGGAGTCAGCATCACTTGTGTGTCTATCACTTCTCCGGTGACTGTTCTCTGGAGAAAAATCCCGGGCATGCTTCCGCAATCTCTCCGGTACATCATTTTTGTCTTTGTCCAACTTCCTTCCTCTGCTGGACTGAGTCTGTGTCTTCTCCGGTTCTGCTGTTCTCTTCCATTTATCTGGAACAAACTCCCCTCTTTCCAGCTCTAATTTACTCCGTCTATCTGAAATAACTTCTCTTGACGCCTCATCTCTCTTTCGTCGTTCTCCCACCTCAACGTCACTTTTCCGTGATTTCCTAGGAACAAACTCCCCCTTCTCCACTTCACCATTTCGGAGCTCCTCCTTTTCCAATTCGCCATTAAGGAACTCCCCTTCCTCCAACTCCCCTTTCCGATGCCTCTCCAGCACAAGCTCTCCTTTCTCCAACTCCATCTTCTTCACCTTCTTATCCAGCTTCAGTTCTTTTTCACCACCATACTCACCTTTCCTCTCGACATCATCTTTCCTCTCGCCATTCCTCGAGCTCTTCTCCGCCCTAAAGGAATTCGAAGAAACCACGTACTTGCCCCCACAGAGTGACTCCGGAATCGGGAAGCGATCCATGATACGCTGCGAGGGTGCACACGCGACTCCCCCCTCTCCCATGGAACTCCTCCGGAACCCTAGATGGGGGTCCAGTGCCAGACCCGTGCAGCCAAAACCCTACCTTCGGACTGCTCCGGGGCTCTCGACGCTCATCTCCAGGTCACCACTGTCTGCTCCCGTGCTCCAAGATCGAAACCCTAACTCAGAAGAAAAACCAAATCTTTTCAGCCACATGAGGTCAGACACTAATCGAGCGGCAAGCCGAAAACAATGCAAGAATTCCAACAGGCCGGAACCGGTAACCTAAATTCCGCGCCAAAAGATCCTACAATTCAAGAATAAAGAAAGATTTCCGGGGAGAATAACCACGGGGGAGCGCACCGGCAGGAGATCGATAGGACGGAGTCGTCGATCCGGGGATCTGACGAGGAGGTGAGGCCGAATCGAGGTGCTCGCCCTCCCTTCCGCCGGAGCTTCCGCTTGCGGTGGCTTTCGGCGCCCTACTTCGCCGCTACCTCGTTGGCTCGGCCGCTTCGCTTTGTCGCACACGCTCCCTCGCGAAGGGGGAGAAGACGAGAGAATTACGATGCGTTTATTTAACTTGTTCCGCATTGATAAACTTTTATAGAGAACAACAGGAAGTCAGATACCGGTATGCGGTAACTCTACCGCGTATACTCGTATAAAATCATTCGAAATATCGGGGTGACTTAGCCCGGCCGGGTCGAGGCTGGTCGGTCCGAACCGCCTTCTGTCATATTTTGTGGAATTTAATTAGATTTTGATTTTCTCCAACAATTTTCCATTTTTAGGCACATGCCTAAAAATGATATTCCATATAAAAAAAATATCTATATTATCTTTAAAAAAAATTATAGAAATCTTTATCCAAGTGTAAATTTTCTTTGTCTCCTACTTTCATTTTTTTTCACTTTCTCATTAACTGTGTTCATTTTGTTTTCGTTTTTTTTTAAACTTTTTTTTGTCTTTTGGGTTCATTAGTCTTAGTAATAATTCATAGACAATATAGTAACCCAACATAGTAATTTCGATATTACAATAGCAAAAGGAACAATAAGAACACAAACGTTTCATTTAAAAAAAAAAAACAACCAACATATAAATCTTGTTGAGAAACACTTTTAAGTTTCTATCAAGCGAGGATCAATAATAAAATATAAGAAAATTGTAGTGACGTTCGAAAATAAGTATTTTTTTCATGGTTTAGGAACATTTTAGCAGTTATTCATATTATTAATTTTATCTAATATAATAATATAGCTAAAGATAAAATAATAAAATAAAATAAAAATTTACATGTCTTGTTGAGTGTCGAGAGTGTTGAGTTGGCCGAGTAGTTAACCGTCTAGTATCGAGTCGCCTAATGTTGAACTTTTAAGTGGACTTTCTGAGTCTGAATGAGATGTCATTGGACAAACTTCGAATGCTCCTGAGTGCTACAAAGTTTGAGCGGCTCAAGTATTGAGTACTTCACAAGTCAAAGTGGGAAGCTGAGTGCGAATTGCAAGTCGGGAAGTCAAATGTCAAGTTGGGACGTCGTGTGCCCGACTATCGAGTCCGAGTGTGAAATTAAGCCACCGTAGCTTCCGTTGACATTGTTTCTTTAAAGTAGATTAGTTCCCTTTGACAGTACTTCGAGATGTCTATTTTCTAAGATACAATAACATAATCAAATATACAATCAAGAACTAATTGTTCATGACAAACCAATCTAGTGATGCAGGAATAATGCAGGCAAAGCCAAACTTCAACTGATCATAACTTTTAACTTGGATATTAGAACGAGACGATCTATAATACGAATTGAGATCTATATTTGTTATCAAGTGAAACCCTTAACCCGTCAGCTTTCGGGTCAAAAAAACATTGTTTAGGATCTTTTTAGAGATTCTAAGCATCTCTTTATAATTTTTGGGGTTTTTTTTTTATATTTAAAGGTATTTTCGTATTTTACAAATTAAAGTTTTGGGTCTATATAAATCTATTTAGTTGATGTTATTGATTATCTTTTGTTATTGAATCAAACTCTTTTTCGATAAGCTAGTATCAGAGAGCTATCATATAAAGATCTGTTTAGCAAAGACTTTTATATCTACTTTTGTGTATTATCTGTTTGTGTTCGTGGTTGTAGCCTCCTTATAAACTGGATGTAGTTGTGCATCTGTTTTGAAAACTGAAAGATTTTTAAAACTGGATGATTCTGAAATGGCGCGTCAAATAATTGGTAACCCAAGTTCACTCACAAGAACCGGTTTGTCACTCCAGTTCGATACGATCGTTACCAGTCTGCAGAAATGTAAATTCTGCTGAAAAAAACTACTTGCAGCTTTGCAATTCATCCAATACCGACATCGACTGAAACAGAACGATTCTATCTACAGTGATAAGTGATCCAATCTTCATTTCTGTCTAGTATCAAAAGAGTACTTCAGTGATATCGGAAATGGCTGAATTATTTGTTTCAGATTCAGCTTTCTAGTAACTAACCAAGTTCGCGTCCCTGTTTGATCGGCCACACAGCACATAACAAGTTTCCTTCGTCTTGCTCCATCGATTGTCCAACCTTTAAAACCTATCAACTTAGCATTTTGACAGTAGATATACCTCAAAGAAAGACAGTAATGCAGGCACTACCACTGAACTGTGTTGCTAAGAGTAAATCATCTCATTGAAACATAACAGATTCAGCTAACTAGTTTCGAGCTTTTGGATAATTGCTTTCCTGAAAACTACAAGCTTTTTCACTATAAACAGCCTAATTATTCCTAAGATTTCTCCAATGTGTTCTAGCAAGAAGGAAATCTAGCGACAAGAGAGAGTTTTGCTAACCTATGCTTGCTTCTCGTATGAGGCGTGAGGAATTGAAGTCATGGGAAGAAGGCTTGAAACCGCGCATTTTGCAGTGTGAAGATCAGCTGCTTGGCGTTCTTCCTCGTCTTCTGGTTGAGGTCGCCGGAGAAAGCAGAGCAAAGGTCCAAAATGCCTTCTTTAATGGCTTCCAGAGCCACGGCTTTACTTTCTGAGGAGACCAAGTTAAGCAGCGAGAGGGCGTGCTCGATGGTGAACAGGGTGCCGGTTCTTATCGCCTCGGTCATGGCGGCGGCGAACCCGGCGGCGTTGATCATCTCGTCCTTGCCTTCGCGGCACCTGGAGAGGAGAACCAGCACGCGGACCGCCCTCTCGGAGCCCTCTCTGGCGAGGCGCAGGAGCTGCGGCACGGTGCCGGCGATGGAGGTCCTTCGACGGTTGTCCGCGAACTTGCAGAGCTCGTACAGGGCCGTGGCGGACTCGCGGCGCTCCCGCGCGCCTCCGTCGAGGAGGAGCGCGGCGAGGCGGGGGATCGCGAGGGGGTGGGCGCCGATGGTGGCCTTGTTGACCTCGACGACGGCGAGGCTAGTGAGGAGGGTAGCGGCGAGGGAGGCGGAGGAGGAGGAGGAGACGAGGGAGGCGACTATTGGGTCGATGGCGCCCTCGGCGACGAGGCCGAGACGAGCGTCGTCGCCCTCGAGGGAAAGGTGGAGGAGCACGCGGAGGGCGAGGTCCTGGAGGTCGGGGCGGTCGGAGGCGGCGACATGAGGAAGTAGGACGGAGGCGACGACGCCGGAGTCGAGGATAAGGCTTCGGGCGGCGGCGCCACCGCGCTGGGCCAGGCGGAGGACGCCGGAGAGTGAGGCAAAGTCGGAGGGGAAGGAGAGGCGGGTAAAAAGGCGGCAACTTTCATGGTGATAGTAATCGTCGGAGTCGGCGTCAGCGGAGGGAGGAGGTCGGCGAGCGAGGAAGGAGGAGATGAGGCGGCGGAGGGCGTGGTTGGGGATGAGGGACGGGGAGGGAGGGAGGGGGAGGTTGGTGACCGGGCAAGTAAGGTTACCGGAGTCTAGCCAACGCTGTATGGAGGAGCGGTCGAAGGTATGGCCGGAGGAGAGGATTACCGGGTCAGTCATCACCTCCAGCGAGATTGGGCACCGGAAGTCCTCCGGAAACTCCATTTCTCCTTCCATAAAACACGAAAATCCGATCAAAAAACGCTTTTTCGAAGCAAAATTGATGGATTTCGAGTTGAACTCGACTAGATTGGACGATAATGGAGTTGGAGATGTTGAAGAAGGGAATGGAGTGGACTGGAAAGGAAAGGAAGAGCTCAAGAACAGAGAAAAGAGAGAGAGAGGTAAGTCTGTATTTACCAAATTGCCCCTAGTCAGAATCCGTTACTCCCGCAATAAATATTATTATTATATATATATACTGATAAAAAAAATTAAAAAAATAAAGGTGCTGTAATTATAAATTTGGTAAAAAAACGTTTTTGAATTAAAATAGCTTTTTCTTACTAATATTTTTATTTTAATGTTGTTATAAATAGTCAAAAATTAGTTAAGTTGGTGTCGTCATAAAGTTAAATAGTTGCTATAAAATTTTAAGTAATATTAAAATAATTTTGATAAATTTTAAATAATTTTAACTAATTTAATAAAAATGATATAAAAATATGTTTAATATAATATTTTTAATTAACATAATTTATTTTAATACTTTATAATAATTATACTATATAGTTGCTATAATAAAGTTAAATAAAAATATTTTGAAGATAAAAATTGTGATCAGTGTTGTTATTTTTTTTTTTTGATAAAAATAATAATTTTTTTTTTATTTTTGTCTACGATTAAATGTTATTTAAAATATAATTTTTGGAAGGCAAATGATTTTTGAGATTTAAGTATGTTTTATAAATAAAAACAATAAAAATTGTAAAGCAATTACCCACGTGTTTTTTAAAAGAATTTGATGATAAACATGGGAGTGGGAAGGTAACCGACATGTTCAGTAGCTGAATAATCATTGACCGAGGGCATGGTACAGGAAAAATATTTTGGAGGGCGAATATGAGATGTTAAGATTAAATTTGGTACATTCAAATATATCCTCTTATATTTGGTTACTCGTATTAATGATTAATACGTTTTAAATTATGTATCTATATTTATCTTTTTTTTATATTTATAGAATTAATTTTGGATTGTTGATATGATGATTTTATATTTTTTATTAATGATCTTATCAGTGATTTATCTTTTTTATATCGGTCAGGATGAATCGATGGAGACATTAAATATGAACGAATCATATTTTGACACGTGACTAAAAAAGAATTACGAGAAACAGACATTTTGCTGAAAAAAAACATTTTATAGACATTAAAATATCCAGATTCGAATTTCAACCATTTAAAAAAAATTAGTCGGATAAAAAAAAATTGTATGGTCGGATAAAATCTAAAAAGTTAATTGCTAGATATGAATTAACTTGTGCTTTCAAATTTATTGGGTGAACCAGAATAATTTATATTTAAAATTACCAAATTAAAATTGAATTTGAAATAATTTTTTATAATGTAAATATGCTAAAAGTTCTAATAATTCGAATCCAATTTGAATTTAAGTCCTTTCAGATTATAATTCAATTAGGTACCAATTCGCACCATTCGAAATAAATTTGAGCTCAAATTTTATTTCAAAAGTCATAATTATTTATATTGTTAAGCTTCGAATCAAATTAGAATATCATGTTTATATTTTTTAAACTCGAACATGAATATATAAACTTTGATCAATATGAGATTTTAAGCTAAAGGCAAAACCCTGAGTCAATATAAGATAGGAATGTCCTAGGTTTTAACCTAGAAAAAAATTTACATAGATATTCTATAGCCGATCTCATCTATCTAACATAATAAGACTTTATTATTATTATTATTATTACTATTTATCCTATCCGAGAGTCAAAGTGATGGATGTTGGCGGATGTAGTACTCCTGTTGACTGTGCGTGGACTTCGAACTAGAACTAGAGGGACCTGCAACCACAGCAGCGTCAGTGCCGAGCCAGGGAGGTGTTCCTCGACGATGGTCCTCTGACGCTCAAGTCAGCCACCGGCGATGTGGAAACAAAAAAGCGGAGCAGAGTAACAGTGTGACTACAATAAAAACTAGTATACCTTCGTTGAAGCTTAGGGCCCTTTATATAGGGCTCCAGGGGCGCGCGTGCACGCTCCTCGAGGCGTGCATGCTTCTCAAAGTTTTCCCGAAAAGACATGTCAAGAAAGTGTCCCTGACATCATACCTTAACACCTGAGCATATCTCTGACGTGACAGTAGAAGCTTCCGTCGTCCAATTCACTACCTGACCATGCTACCGACCATGCTGTCTGTCGGTGACATGGGCTCCCAAAAGGATATCGCAGATCCTCCTTTTATCCGTTACTGGGCCGAGCGGGTGAGCCGTTCGGCCAACCATCAGTCGTCTGGATGCTATCGTTCTAGGGTTGAGCGGGATGGCTGCTCGACCAACCTCCCACTGCCCGAGCCTCGCTTTGAATGTAATTTGCTCGGTCGTGACTCCACTTGGCTGGTTCTGAGATTTGATGTAAGTCCGAGCGGGCTGGCCGCTCGGCGTGTGCCTCACCGACACACTATTTTGAGCATCAAAAGCTCGGTATGTGGCCGAACTATGATGATGTAGGATCGGACCTTCTCTATCCCGGTCAGGCGAGTGGGCTGCCCGACCGACCGATGGTACAGGGGCGTTGACCGTCCTGACTTTGACCTTTAACCTCCACCGTGGTAATGATCCTCCATTGGGTGGGCTCCTCATCACCGTATGTCCGCATCACATGCCTCTCCCTCAAGTCTAGTCGAAAAAAGCTGCAAGTCCGACTGACTGGACAGAAGAAGTCTTGAGATCAATAGGTCGATCGGTTGTGATACTAGGTGGACTCCAGTCGGTCTGCCGAAAAGTGTCGGTCAACCATAGGACCGATCCTTGAAGCCGATCGGCGCTTCGCGTGTTTGTACTTGGGCTTTCTCCTTCGGTGTCTTCGAATGTGTGTGGTCAATGCTAACGTCGCCCGAATCTCTCGAGAATTCGTGCAAATCACCCCCATTAAGAACAAGCACGCGCCCACGCCTGTTAATGGCATTCATTAAATGCGGACCAATGGGGAAATGCCACATGTCACCACCGCAGTCGCCGCATGTCCAAAGCGACATGCATTGATGTGATGTCTGGCGGTTTGAATTCTACGGCTGGATCTACGGCTAGAATAATGAGCACAAGAAAAATGCCTAGAAGTGTCGTCCAAAGGATATACAATATTCATTTCTCTTATAGGTCATTTTTCAACTAAAATATCACGTGCATTGTTATCAAGATTATCATAATTTCTTGGATCATATATATCCAGTGAAGAAATAAATTGTTCATCAATGTCAATATTCTCATTATCTACCCTATTTAAAACATTTTTATGCTCACTCAAATTTTCTCTTTCTTCATTAACATCGTGAATCTCATTACACTCATTTATATCATTCACAGTCATAGTTGAATTTTGTGGATTTTCATAAGAACTTTTAATAAAGAATTTATTAATAGCACCTCTATGTGATTCAGTCAATTATTCTAGCTTTTTTTCTTTTTTTCCTTTTCTTACATCCAGAAAGATGTTTTTTAGGCAACATATTATAATATATAAAACCACAATAATTACAAAAAAATAGATAATTCAAATTATTTCACTAGTAAAGGAATAATAACACCTGGAATATGATAGTTTTCAATATTAATGGAAATATCCTAGGTTGTTAAATTAAGCACCTCATCAGACAACACCTGTTAAAATAAAATTAAATCATTATCAAATTAAAACTAATTAGTAAAATTATGATACTTAAAGAAACAACAATAATAATTATAACAACACAAGTTCAAGCGCATAAGTCTAAGCAGAGTAAATACTTAGAGGTTTCTTGAACAACCAAGAGTATTAAAAACATTATGAATTTCTATTTCTCATATAGTAAGTACTCAAGTGCTATAATTCTCTAAGATCTATAATCTAATGGCTTCAATCATAAGTCCTTTGGCAATTTTCTCTTCTTAATTTTTTTGTAGGATTATTGATAGTTTATTTGACACTGACTAAAGGGATAGTTCATTCACCTAATTTGAAATTTCTTATCAATACATTAATAAAGAAATGACTAATTATTTAGAGCATGGATACATGTTCGTATATCTCAACTATATCAATTATGCAATAAAAGTAAATAGAAAAAGGAGGTGACGGTTAAGATCTAGATTTTGACACTGCACTTTTGTTATGTATAAGCTATAAATAGAGAGAGGAAAATTTCATTTTGCCATTATAGTTTACTACTGTTTTTTGAATGCCTCCATAGTTTTTGAATCATCATTTTACCCCATAGTTTCAATCTGTTGTCAGGATATCCATATCCAGTTAAATCTTAGCCTATTGGTTATCTTTCCATGATCTCCGTGATGTAAAGCAGATTTACAAATCAACTTGTGCCTTAAGACTTTAAACAATTTGGAATTATAAACACATGCTACAACTTTTATGGAAGTCAGAAACCTAATAAAAAAATGTTCATTTCATCTTAAATTTCTGTAACAAATCAACTCACAACTACTTTGTGCTACTAAGGTCACAAGTTCTAAGGTCATCATGCTACAACAAACAAGTTTTATTTTTTAAACACTAAAAATAAAAATAAAAAGAAGAAGAAAGACTTAATTCTGAGTTAAATACACATACTATAACAAATAATTAAATTTTCCATAGATGACTAATTAAATCATTATCAAATTGAAACTAATTAGTAAAATTATTAAGAAATAGTAATTGTTCAAGTGAGTAAAGAAAAACAACACCTTACCTTATCTAGCAAGAAAAAGGATTACACTGTCATACACCAATCACCAAGCACCACTGAATGAACAAAATTCTCCTCCAAAAGTTCCTACTTGAATAAAGCATCCTACTTGACTACAAAGTAGGATGCTCGAATAAAGCCGATCGGATATAAGAACTCTAGTGTTTTTACTCTGGAAGTCAAGAAATAATGTATCTGATTAGTCAAGTAGTCGACCAAGTGCAAGGGAGCCTGGCCCGTGAAAACCTAACCGAGCTCTAAGTGCTTAGGCCTTATAAAACTTGTAGTATAAAACTGGTCAGACAAAGGCCGGCCAAACATAAGGCTCTCCGTGTACACTCGACCGAGTAGAGACCGGGCGGGTTTAAAGACACTTGGTCTTATAAAACTTTTAGTATAAGACTGGCTGGACAAAGACCGGTCGAACATATGGCTCTCTGTCTACTGATCATATGTACGTGATGCTACACTAGCTGACCCTAGAGATCCGTATGTACATAGTTCAGAATCCCCTCCGTCTTGTTTGTTGCCATCTTGAATTGCACTTTGCTTTATTTCCCAAGAACACAGAATTTGCAGAATTCAAGCTTGCACGTCTTGACACTCTTCAACAAATCTCTCTTGTGAAGTTCTAGCATCCCACATTCACATATAGAACTGTCAGACGAGTCAACCCATGGCGGGGCGGGTCGACCCGTGGCGGGCCAACCATTTGGCGGGGCGGGGAGGGGCGGGCCGTCAACTTGGCGGGTTGGGAAATTTCCAACCCAACCCAATCCAAGGCGGGTCGTGGGTTTGGCGGGCCAACCCGCTGGCCTATCAAATTTTTTTAAAAAATTAAAAAAAAATAGTTCATATCTTCAATGTTTTACTTTGAAAATATTTTATCAATCAAATGTATTAATAAACAAGTATTTTAAATATAAATGAACATAAACAAGTACTTATGTTGGGTCAAAAGTACTATTTTTATTTTTAAATTATAACAAAAAAAGATAATAAACTGCATAAAATTGTGCAACGAAGAGGATAGTAATTAGGACTCCTGGCTGTGCGTCGAGTAGTTTAGATTAGTGGTACCCTGGCTGTGCGTGCGTAAGCGAATCGAATAAGAAGGTCATCTACTTTTAAGAAGACCATCTAGTTTGGGTACACACACCAAGCTCTTCATTGTGCATAATGTATGTTTCAGATTTATCTCATAAATGAATCAAATAAGAAGGTCATCTACTTTTAAAATAATTGACTTTGTGTGCATATATATTTCTGTAACTTTTGTCTATCACACTCAACTTCACAAGTATGAGTTTTTCCTAATTAGTATTCCTCTCAACGAAGAAGATAATGAAATGCTACAATTTAACCCTTGGTACTCTCGTAGTTGCAGATTGACTACTGATATAAACTGCTTACATGTGTTTCTCAACCCGCGGGCCAACCCAAGCCCATCGTGGGCTGACCCGCGCGGGTCGCGGGCTGACCCGCGCAGGTCGCGGGCCTAGGCGGGTCGGCCCGCGGTGGACTTGGGTTGATAAAATTCCAATTCAACCCGCTTAAATTGTTTGGCGGGACGGGCCCACCCGACGGGCCTAACCCAAATTGACGGCTCTATTCACATATATGCCCTAGTCGCATATGCCACAGGATGGTACTGTCTAATTAAGAGTTTCAGACTCCACCGATGCGACTCCACCTACAACTGTACTCCTTATCAACTTGTAGATGTTCCTTGCTACTTTTTATACTTTCATTACTATTAGAGCTCCCTTATTGACCTTCATCACTCCACTCACTGGTTTGTAATTGCAACTAATACCATCCAGTGTGTCTAGTGAGATCTGTTGGTGCGGTTATCACTAACGATTTAACCCAGGTTTTGATGAATGACAAATAGGTTAAGTTAGTTTTGTTGTTGTCTGACACTTTGATCGAGTGTGCAGGAGAAGTCCAGACAGGTCGACGGGCTGACCGGATGTCTGGCACGAAGTCCAGCTAGGTCGACGGGCTGACCGGATAGCTGGCGAGAAGTCCAAGCGGGTCGACGGGCTGACCGGACGCTTGGCAAGAAGTCCAGCTAGGTCGACGGGCTGACCGGATAGCTGGCGAGAAGTCCAGACGGGTCGACGGGCTGACCGGACGTCTGGCAGGTAAGTGAGGTAAGTCACTGGAGGGGAGTGACTACGAGGACGCGTTCCCGTGAAGGAAACATTAGGCGTCAATCCGGCTTAGATCCATTTCGGATGTCTAAGTCGAGATCGTGACTAGATTCCCGTCTCGGAAAGACGGAATCTAAGTCATACTAACTTGTGCTAATTCATACTATTATAGAATGTGCTAACAATCTATGTTGCAGGTTATATATTGCCTCGGACTAACTTTGTTTTGTAGGAAAAGGGAGTTTTCTGGAACAAGGTGGTCCGGGCGCCCGGAGGTCCGAGCGCCCGGAAGGCAAATTATATCCAGCCAAGTCGTCGCCACGTGGAGCATCACGGTTTGAACAGCTACGCCACATTCCAGGCGCCCGGAAGGAATCCAGGCGCCCGGAGCAACATATAAAAGAAGCCCCAGGCAGGAGCTTCAACAATGTACAATCAATCTGAGAACTCTTCTACTGCTGGTTTTGCTGCTCTACGTTCTTGCGACGCTGATAAAGCTCCGACAAAGTGCTCATTCGGTTTTTAGTTTACTTCTTTGTCGGTATTACTTTGTTTCATTAGCATTTTCTGTGTTCATCTTGTAACCATATTCGAATTGCTAGTGATTGCCCAACGAAAGTGGTCAAGGATCACGGGCCTTCGAGTAGGAGTCGTCACAGGCTCCGAACGAAGTAAAAAACAACTGTGTTCATTTACTTTTCCGCTGCGTATTTATACTCTTGTTTTTCGAATCGATATTCACCCCCCCTCTATCGAATCTAACGGTCCTACAAGATCAAATTCTTCTTTATATTTGGTATGTGTCTAACATCATATAAAATTTTGATCATATCATCAAACATCTTGATTTTTGATGTTCCCTATGTTGATGACTCTATAAGATGCATCGTTTCCCATTAATACTGAATCAGAATCAATTACCCTATAGGTGTCAAACCACTGCTTGTTTGGAATCATGTGATATGAACATGCAAAGTCTAAAATTCATGCATCCATCAGTTGCTCTGAACTCGACATAACTGATAGCGTATCTCCGTTACCATTTTCTAAATTTTCTTCTTCAACTATGTTTACAGACTTTGCCAAGTTACCTTTGTTCTCTGCAATATGTTTCTTTATCTCTGTACAATCTCTCTTCATATGACCTTTGTCTCCACGCTTATAGCACGTGATCACCTTTTTCCTTCTCGACTTATAACGAGCATTATTATCGTTACCTGATCCATGTCGAGATTTGCTCCTATCATGCTCTTAGTTGCTATTTAACACAAACCCTTCTCCCTGAGAAATTTCATCGCTTTTTTTTTTCCGTTGGTGAAAACCTAACAATGCATCTGTGATCTCCTCCAATTTAAGAGTTTTCTTATCCCACATCAAAGTAGTAACCAAATTCTCGTATGTAAGAGATGAAGGTAGAGAATTTAGCAACATCAGCGCCTTGTCTTCATCCTCGATCTTCACATCAACCCATTTCAAATCACTCATAATTTGGTTGAATACGCTGATGTGCTGGCTCAGATCGGTTCCCTCTGTCATCTTTAGCCCGAATAATTTCTACTTAAAATACAGCTTGTTTGTCAATGACTTTGACATGTACCGGCTTTCTAGCTTTTGCGAAACTGCCACTGGTGACTCCTCATCCATGACATAGTACATTACATCATCCGTAAGACAAAGCCTGATTGTTGTCATTGCTATCGCCTAAAGTACTTCCTAATCCAATATCTCCATACTTAATTTCTGGTTTCCTTTCTCCTAGCGCCTTCACTATGCCTTGTTGCACCAATAAGTTTTTGACCCTTGTCTGCTAAAATCTGAAGTTCCCGGTTCCGTCAAACTTCACCATATCAAACTTCGCATAAGTCGTCCCTGACATGTTGAAGAAATCCGTCAAAACCTTGTTATGATATCAATTGTTGCACAAAGAGGGGGCAACATCTCTCAACCTCTAATGCGAAAGAAGAGAAAGAGATCGTGTGGAGCAACGAAACAAAGACGCACAAGAGAAGAGCAAACACGAGAAAGAAGAAGAAGAGAAAGAAGAAGAGTTATCGTGGTTCGACGACGTATCTACTCCACAAAAACGACTGAAGCTTTATTAAAATTCTCTCTACACAAGAAAATCACATTCAATGAATCTTATTATCTAATATGTTTATAATAATCCCTATAAATAGTGTCTAAATCTCATACCCGATAAAATCGTAACATATTTCTGTTATGAAAAATCGTAATAGAATCTATTATGAAAAATTATAACAGAATTCTGTTTCATAAAATCGTAACGAAATTTTGTTATAAAAAATCTTAATAAATTTTTCTTCCATGATATCTCTCGTATTAACCTTTATCTCACCCGTTAACAAAGACAAACTTGATTCCACGAAACCATGTAGGTAGCAAGAACACCACTAGAAGTCACAATTTGCTAGATCACAATTCAGCAAATTGTAATCTAGCAAATTTACGATCGTTATTGCCATCCAATATATCCACTACGTCGATAGACAATTTTTTTGTTATTATTTTATTTTTTAAAAAAATAGTATTTTAAAAAGTAAATATGCTATTTGATAAATACAAAAGACATAAATGCTCCTTTCATAAATTCAGATTTGTTAATAATATTTTATTTTTAAAACATGTACTTTATAAAAAAAAATTATATACATATTCTATAAAATATTAAATTAAATTTTAAAAAAGAGATGCTTTACCAGACCGGATCCTTAGTCCATTTTTAAAGACCAAGGGAGGGTCCATAATATAATTATAATTAGATTATGATTCAATCATAATTAATTATGATCTCTCTCAAGGTTCATCATCCCACACAGGATATAATTTAGGTCGAAATGGACGACCAAAAACCACCCCTACTTAGTGCCCAGCAGCCCAACCACCCGCCCACCGCCAGCGTCCTCCAGACACCTCCGACCGTCCATCCCAACTCAAACTACAACCTAAATAGAAAAGTGAATCCAAACAAAAATTACAACCAATTACAACTGTAATCTTATCACAATTATATTGTAGATCATCCCTTGTCAAAAAAAAAAAATGGGGAGGATCCTCTCTCTCTTTTGCATTACCCCTCAAAATCTAAAAAATTTCAATTTAAATCTACAATGAGACGAGAGCAGATTATTTCCATTGATATTTAATCAAAAAAAAAACAGAAAGATTGAATCACAAATCTCGAAAGAACGCATCTCAAGCACAAACCTGTCGGTATGAATCGATGTATGAAACATAGACAAGTAACACTTCTCAATTCCAGTACGAAGCTAAACGACTATTATGAGATGAGTTGACACTCGACAAAGTATTGGTTATGATATAGATTATAAAGTCGAGATCTTAGAACAAGAAATTTTAGAAGAGGACGGCAATAGCTTAGCTTCTAGGATGCTCAGTAGTCGTCGCCCCGTGAGATGACTTCTTTACATGTCGGCCGCAGCAAGATTGTGTGCTCAAACTGGGACACATAGCTTCCCTTCACGTCGCAAAGAGGAGGGTATGGCTGCAGAAAGGATTTAACATCTCGATAAAATTGCAAAAAAGTTATTATGCAGTTCACGGAAGAAGGTTGCGAAGGGCAGATCATAACCGGTAATGCGAGAAAATAGCTAAATAGAATCAACCAAAGTAGTAAATTCTGGCACAAGAGAGTTTACACAAAACAGTATAACCAAATGAAATCAATCAAAAATTTCTGATAGAACTTGTACCTGCACGATACCGGTATCACACAAATTCTTCAGTGCCATAAGATACTTGGTTTCTCCGAGACGATCCAAGTAGCGTCGGCAGAATGCCAACGTTGAGAAGTTTTTGTTAATTGTAACAAGAAGCTGCTTTGCTCGAGGCAACCTCAGCGGAATGTGTCCCACATCAAAGTTTTTCATGTAATGGCTGCACTCCAAATCCTCTCTGACATAGCCTTTTCCTACAGAAATAGAGGAAAATGAAGTTTAAGCATCTAAAAAATACAAAAGAGTAGTATAGAAGAAATAAAATGGAACTACAATAATATATGTCATTTCATTTATTTTCACTCTATTTGATGAACAGATAATATTTTACAAAGTCAAACGACGTAAAAAATAGTGAACACTAGTTAGCAATTTCTAAATTCTTAATGTCAAAATATTGCAAATTTGATGATTTACCTGTTGAAGCGAAAGTTTCGATTGCAAAGAATTCACCTTCCTCCATCTTTGTTTGCTCTCCTCCCTTGACAATTGGAACAGACTTTCCAGCATGAATTTGGTATGGCCCAATGCTGTGCCCGTTCAAGTTCCGAACACTTTTAACTGCAGGAAAGAAAATCAAAATAAGTACAATTGAGAGAGCTGAGGCTTCCATATCAGAGTATTATTGAATACCTTGAAACACTTTGCCATTGATTTCAACCTCATATGATTCCATGACCTCTTGGATTGCAGCACCAACATCACATAATCGCACATCTATTCCAGCTTCCTGCACATGTGAGAATAAGCATGCCATCAACTAATAAAAAGAAGAAATTCTGAATATCATGAAATAGTTTACTTGATTATTGAAAAATAATCAAGTAAATAGTTTAAGTAATTTTAGTGAAAGATTCAACCCAAAACACTAGTGCCTGAGCACTAGAACACTGAAATCTTATTGGAACAGGCATCTGAAACTTTTATGAGTTACCTTAACTCCAGCGTTTGTAGCTTCTCTAGACGCTTCAAGTAGTGGATTAAACATGGGATTAAATGCTACTGTAAAAGCACAATCAACTATGCGCCCTGAGATATCACCAAATCAATGAAGTTAGTGATAACATCTTCGGGAACATCTATATATCAGAAATGAATATGTAGTGAAGATGTAGATAAACAGGGTAAAGAAAAAAAAAAAAAAAAAGTAAAACAACTAGCATCACCATCAATGTGTGTTCCAAAATCTAATTTCATGACATCATCGTACTGGAGTACAGTTTTGTCACCAGAATTTGGGGTCCAATGAGCTGCAACCCTATAAAAAGAAAAGACAATATGCAAGATGATCAAAAAACAAAACAAAGAAATATAAGAAAGAGAATCTTACCAGTTCAGGGAGCATCCTGTAGGAAAGGCAATTCCAGCTTGGAGACCATCTTCTTTGATTAATTTCCTAACCATATTTTCTAAGGTTTCACATAGATCAGTCATTAACATGCCAGGCTTCAAAATACTCCTCATGTATTTCCGAACCTGAACACCAAAATCATGTATATAGTAAATCCCAAAATCTAATTCGGGGCCCTATTTCAGAAGATCAATTATAATTTACACATGGCATCTTCTTAATGCCAGAATTATGCTTGAAACTTTACCTGTCTATGAACTTCTGCTGCTCGACGGACTGAATTATACATTGGCTTCTCAAGGCGCTCGAGTTCTCTTTTCTCTTCAGATGTTGTCCTCCAGAGGTTACTAGAAAACAACTCTCTCGATTACTTATGCATTGTGGAAGCTTATTAATCAATTACAGCTTACAATTACATAATATTAAAGTTTAGGAGATATAAAATGAATAAACGAAGTATACATATTGGAAGGATAATCATCTGTCCACTCTGCATAACAATGTTCTAATGCTTTTTTCAATTATTCATACTTGTAAATTCACACACATGTAATTACGCTTGGCGCAAACAATTTGCAAAATCTTTTTCTTTTAACGAAAAGATAATGGTCAATCCCTGCAGGTGCGGTCCAAAATCCAAATGCAAAACCTTAATAACAACTTGCAAGGACCTTAACAACAAAGCTACTTGGTTCCTACAAGTTACTTTATCCATTTTTGGAGAAGAAATACATAATCTTGATTCAAACTGTATTCCAACTGATAAAGGTAAACTGAGAACTAAAGAAATCTTTTGAAATCTGAAAAGTAAAAAAAAAAAGAGTAAAGAGAAAAATACTTCTGAGTTAGGATCAGATAAAAAAAGAGCATACTTCATGTGTAACTTCAAATTAAATCCACAGAAACTAAAATCAAATATGGAGAGATGTATCAAATAATATCCAGCAATCCAGCAACAGAACCATGGTTCCGGAACAAGACCAACTCAAGATAATTCTGTTACAGAAACAGCTCACAATAACCCATTGCTTGATCCAAACTCTCATGATTTAGGCATCATGATCTGGAGATTAAATGCTCATCCCTCTCATTTTGTATGGTGAAAGCCATAGTTCATGCAGATACTTGCTAAAATCTTTTCTTAGTAAGAAAAAAAATTTAAGATATCCTTAATTTTGAAAATACATTTAACCAAAGAAATCGTCCTTGATCACAAATCTAATGTAAGAGGATATCTAACTATGTGTAGATTTTGCTAGCTCATGAAATTCACTTTTGCTCCATGTGCAACTAGGCTGGAAAAGTAAACTTACTCGTCCTTGTATTGTTGGATTTCACCCTCAGGGAATTCTCCTGAAGGGAAAAGTTCATCAACAGGAATTGAAGGTGGATTAGTTTGTTGAAGTGGTTCCTTCTTTTTCCTGACAAGAACAAAACAATTACAAAAAATCACAATGAAACAAATACTTGCAAACTTCGGTGGCTAGACAGCACTCACTTTGCTTTGCTTTTCTTCTTCTTTTTTTTGGCAGATTCTGATACCAAGAAACACCAGAGAGGATTTAAAACACAGGAAAATATTCAAACAATGCAAAGCTTGTCATACGTATTTAGAAACTATGTCCAAGAATCAAGTCAAAGCAGCTTAGCTATAAAGATTAACCAGCAGCAAACGTAACATAAAGACTAAGGAAATCCACACCCAAATATGTGTATACAAGTAGTCCATATTTGATTAATAAATTCAGAACTTGATGTTATTATACAAAAGGCAAATTTTCTGTATACTCAGTCCTCATAGGTATCATATTAACTGGAGACTCTAATATAATGTTAAGATAATAGCACCAAGTTTCAAGACAGCCAGTCTCATGCTGCATATGGCTGCTAGTAGCAGAACTTGAAGTTAAATTTATCTAATGCCACTCTTATTCAATTTGGCATATAAATCCTACCAAGAGAACACTAGTGCAGAAGATAACTAATCCTGAGTGAGTTATGTTTCAAGGAAATATGTGTCATCAGGTCCGATGGATTGGGAAATCTATAAACAGCAGAGATGATTGATAGCCAATAGCATTACAATTCATGCTAGACAGAGAACAGGGTGCCACACGAATCCAAGAAAAGCAACAGCAAACATCTCAACAGTCAACATCTATCATGATCAAATCCAAGAATATTGCATGATACCTGCAGATCCATTTAAAGCAGGACCATCAGCCTGAGCCTCTTCATCATCATTTTCTGTAGTCTGAGACATGATCACTTTACTGTTTCTGTCCAATAACTTGGCATCATTTTTTTCTGCAGTTGCATTTACCTGTAATAAAAACTTTCAGATTTTAACATCTCTTCAATGTATACACATTACAAAAGAAGAGAATAGCAGAAAGACAAACAGCAAAGGTAACTAAAACAAAGAAAGCTTTGGTATTTCAATGTTGCACAACATTTCTGATCAAAATCACATAGCAAAGAAATTTAAAGACATATCATTTTAAAAGATATAATCCATTGTAAGGATAGACCACAAAGTCAAAGCAGTCTTGACAGACCCCATCAGTATACAGATTGGGCTGTGGTTGGTTTTCTAATTGTCCCATTCAAATAGTAAAGTTGTGCTAGTGCTATGCACCTTTCCTTCTCAATATCCATGTAAAAGAAGAGAGTATATCGGCAGCGCTTAACTTAGCACAATCATCCTCTCCCAACAATGGGCGATCAGGTGGCTTTTACCAACAGGAAAACTGTCAAAGACCCTCAAGTAGCTAGGTGAACAAAATTTACCAAATAAATGAGGGGAAAAGATAAGTAGATGAGCAACAAGAAGCTTTACAGCTTATGTTTTTCACCTTCTCATCAGACCAAAACCCCATATTGTCAACAACCATAGTTAAGATTTCCAGTATCCAACATATTCAAAGAAATTGTCCAATAGCCTTTTCAGAAACAATAGTTCCACAGTTCCAAGTTTGATAACTCATGCATAAGAGAATAGTTAAAAATAGTCACACAAATTAACAATCAAAGAACATCAAAGTTGTGTTTCATAAGATCACTTTGTTATATAATTGCAGAAGAGCTAACTTGTGACGCTTCATAATCAGTGATGTCCAACTTTTTCATGTCGTCAGCTGCTTCCTTAGCTACTTCATTATTATTACCACCCATTTTATCCTCCTTCACTTCCCTTGAATTGTCAAATCTGAGCAAAAAGTGAAAGAAGAAACGTATATATTAGTAGACAATTTTCTTCAATACATGAACATAAATGTCAAATGAGAAACAATTTGCACTCTCAAAACAAAGGAAAAAACTTGCAATAATATGGTCAACATCCATGTTTATATTTCTATCGCCAAGTAGGATTCCTCTCTGAAGTCTGCGCGTCTTGTATTACAGAGAAAAAAAATGTAGATCCAGGATGAAAGAAAAAAAATGTACTTGACATCAGCAACAGCAAAGTGAAGTCATAGTGACATTCAAAGTTTCAAACTACAAGAAGCATTGCTAAATTTGATAACCATGATCGTCAAACATTTATTCAGAAGATTTTATTTAATTTCATCACGAAAGTGAAATAAGCACGCATATTTCCTGCTCTTCGCTCATCAAACATTCGTAACCCAGAACAAGCGCACTATCCCCATGATTCAAGCAACTCGAAGGCGAAGACGACACTTTTAGGCATCAAACTGAGAGTGCACTTATTGGCTCTGGTCAACCACGAGTTCATAATTCGCTCAGTCCGATAGGCGATTCACGATCGGAACCGATGAAACGAATTCGCGGTGAATTTTATGTCAAAAATTTAAACTTTCAACCATAAATCAACTTTGCAGTCAGCGAAGTTTAGGCGATTCACGATCGGGACACACAAAAAAAAACACCTCGATGTTTACAAGAGTACCTTCTCCCGGCGTCCCTTGAGCACCTCCGTCAGAGTAGGGGCAAGCTGGGTTCAGGGACTCAGTCGGCAGGACGGCGGCGCTTCTTTCCCGATCGTCGGCGACGCGAGGAGCGAGACGCGTGATGTGGTGTAAGACCGCTTCCGAACTTCGGACTTTGCTTGCTGCAGGTGATTTTCCTATGTGATTTAGGGATTTCAAGCACGGAGCGTCACCGTTGGATCGAGAACAAGCAGATCAGGCATCAAACGGTGAGGACCCACACCCGTGCCCTTCTTATCGGACCGGATGTTGGTTCCGACCGAAATGTAGGTCGGACCGAACCGATGCGATTGAAAATAATAATAATAAAATTATTGAACTACCACGTATTTAAAGTTATCGAATATTCAAATAAGTCCACATACATTGCGCAGTTAATTAAAGGAGGAAAGCTTTATTATAAAAAAAAATAAAAAGTTAATTCCCAATAGTCATATGTCTTTAGAAGAAAAAAAAATCATCTTTTAGTCACTGTCAATCGATTATAAATTAATCCCTAATTTATTTTCCTTCATTTTATATGAAAGGACTGTGAAGGACATAAGCATAATTATCCTTAGTTACAATCAAATATTTAAATCATATAGTTAACTTTCAATCACCAAATCATGTATTGTATGTCCATTTTACCCTCAAGATTCGCTCATATCTATCGTTGTTGAATTGATTATTTCGGTTATTAAAAATTTTAATTCATATTTAAAAAATTTATTATTAAGAAATCCTTATACGATGCATCAGATGATAAATTTAGAGAGCTCGAAATAATATATAATCAAGTCTATGTGCTCATGATCTTAAATATCTTTTCAATAAATATATTATGAGTAATAATTTTTTAATACGAATTGAATTTTTTAATCAATTACTATACTAAAACAATTAATTTGGATAGACGCGAGCAAATATGAAAGGGTAAAATGAGTATAAAATATATGATTGAGTAATTTGTTAGTATTCTTAGATGGGTCTAGTGGTTAGCATATGAGATGTTGTTATAATAAAGTTTGGGGTTCAAATCTTGATCAAATTGAGATAAATGTATTTGTTTTTTTTTTACCACAATTGAGTAATTTGTCAACAAAAAAAAAATTTACTAACTCCAAATAAAATTTCTTCATATATCTAACTTTCATGATATCAAAATGGTATAGTGCATCTCCATTATACCCCTTCCTCTCAAACATTTATCTTTCTTTTTGAAAAATTTTATTCTACCCGTTTAAAATTTCAATGTTATCAATTTACATTGTTGGGTATACCTACATTAAAAGCTTTTAGAAATATATTAATTTTAATTTAAAATAATTAACAATTCTTTAGGCGAGACGTTTTCAAATGAAACTGACATATGAATTTACATTGAGGAGTCAGAAAAACTCCTCAGTGATCATATGCATAATGAGATAAGCTAATAAAGTATTAGTGATTTAAGATTGGGGTAGGGATCTCTGGTTAAGTCCTCTGACGTTTAAGTTAATTCCTCTCTGAAAGATGGAAGAAGAAGAAGAAGTACAGTAACTGAAGTACTTTTAAACAAAGTTTGAATGTTAGAACTTGCTTACCTTGTCAACGGAGAATATCCCTATTTCTATACTACCTCATGTGACCTCCGTAGTCATGAAGTAGTTCTCAGTTTATTAGAGTTTGTTAGGAGATGAAGTCACCTTCTAAGTTTCGTGCAATAATCATTTAAGGAATCTTTTTTATACCCCAGATTTACCTCTTTTATCGTCTGTGACTTATATTTATGATGAGATATACATAGGAACACGTCACTATAACTAAAGAAGTTTTTAGAAGATATTTCCTGCCAAATTTACCAGGTTGTCATATTTATATACTTTTGTTAGGCATGTCTCGCCCAATCATTCAAAGTCAGTCGTATATATATTAAGAATACTTTGAGAATATCTTCTGTTGAGCATGTTTCGGTCGAGAATGTCTATGAGCTTTATAATGCTGAGCGCCCTTATACTCGGTCAGGTTTTACCTGCCGAGCGCCTATACATACACTGATGCTCACTTGGCCCTTATTCGACCAGTAATATACTAAAAACTATATATAAGGTTAAGTGTTTTTACGCTCGGTCGAGCTATGCCCGGCCGGGCGCATATACGCATACGGGTATCCGCTCGACCTCCAATTGGGTGGTAATATACTAAAAGTTATATATAAGGTTAAGTACCTTTACGCTCGATCGAGTTTTGCCCGACCGAGCTCATATACGTACAATAGTACTCGCTCGGCCTTTATCGGCCGATAATATATTAAAAACTATATATAAGGCTAAGTGCCTATATGTTCGGTCAGACTTTGCTCGGTTGGGCGCATATACGTACACGGGTGCCTGCTCGGCCTTGAATCGACCAATCGTATACTAAAAGATGTTATAAGGTTAAGTGTCTTCACTCTCGGTCGGCCTTTGCCGCCCGAGCGTATACGAGCACCTTTGTGCTCGGTCGGCCTTCGCTCGGCCGGTCATATATTGAAAGCATTATAAGGCTAAATGCCTTCACGCTCGGTCAACCTTTTCTGTCCGAGCGTATACGAGCACCTTTGTGCTCGTCCAACCTTCATCCGCCCGGTTATACTGGTGACATATTTTACTAACTGTGCTCACCTTCTCATCCCCTTACCTTGACTTCCTACCTTACTACTAGGGCTCGGTGATCATAACCCATATCAAGGGCGTTTCAGGAGTTAATGTTGGTGCGGTTAGCACTAATGATTTAACCTGGTTTTGATGAATGACAAATCAGGTTAAGTTAGTCTGTTGTTGTCTAACACTCTGATCGAGTGTGCAGGAGAAGCCCAGTCAGGTCGACGGGCTGACCAGATGTCTGGCACGAAGCCCAGCTAGGTCGACGGGCTGACCGGATAGCTGGCGAGAAGTCCAAGCGGGTCGACGGGCTGACCGGACGCTTGGCGAGAAGTCCAGCTAGGTCGACAGGCTGACCGGATAGCTGGCGAGAAGTCCAAGCGGGTCGACGGGCTAATCGGACGCTTGGCAAGAAGTCCAGCTAGGTCGACGGGCTGACCGGATAGCTGGCAAGAAGTCCAGACGGGTCGAAGGGCTGACCGGACGTCTGGCAGGTAAGTGAGGTAAGTCACTGGAGGGGAGTGACTACGAGGACGCGTTCCCGGGAAGGGAACATTAGGCGTCGATCCGGCTTAGATCCATTTCGGATGTCTAATCGAGATCGTGACTAGATTCCGGTCTCGGAAAGACGGAATCTAAGTCATACTATTTGTGCTAATTCATACTATTATAAAATGTGCTAACAATCTATGTTGCAGGATATATATTGCCTCGGACTAACTTTGTTTTGCAGGAAAAGGGAGTTTTCTGGAACAAGGTGGTCCGGGCGCCCGGAAGGCAAATTATATCCAGCCAAGTCGTCGCCACATGGAGCATCTCGGTTTGAGCAGCTACGTCACATTCCAGGCGCCCGGAAGGAATCCAGGCGCCCGGAGCAACATATAAAAGAAGCCCCAGGCAGGAGCTTCAGAATCATCAATATAAGAACTTAGAATCCAAGATCTGCTGCTCTGTGCTCTTGCGACGCCACGAAAAGCTCTCCGACTCAGTGCTGATTTTGTTTTAATTCTATTGTCGGTATTTTCTTTATCTGTCAATTCTTGTACTTAACTCTGTAATATTCGAATTGATAGTGATTGCCCAACGAAAGTGGTCAAGGACCACGGGCCTTCGAGTAGGAGTCGTCACAGGCTCCGAACGAAGTAAAAACAATTGTGTTCATTTACTTTTCCGCTGCATATTTTTACACTCGAGTTTTCGAATCGATATTCACCCCCCCTCTATCGAATGATCACGGTCCTACAGTTAAGAGTGATTTAAAATTATCTAAGTTAACAAGTCAATTTCTCCAAAACTAGCTGATGAACGAACTTAGAGAATTTAAATTACTTTAAACTAATATAATGTATTTTTGAAAGTCTTTCTAATATATTCTATTGGACTCTTGGCGATCGGCTAGAGGGGGTGAATAGTCTATACAAAAAAAAAAAACCATTCTCAACTTTATAGCTATATTAATATAAACACTTGTAAAAAAAACTAATCAAAGAAATAAGAGTCATAGAGATTTTACTTGGTTACAACCGGGGAGGTTGTTAATCAAAGGAAAATGAAAAACTTACTAAATGATCTCCTCCAGACGGAGAAGCCTCTTACAACAATTGAAACACTCAATTATAGAACAAGATTGAAAAGGAATAAATTATAAATGTTGTTCTATCTTCTGAGATCAGGGATGTATTTATAGTCCTGATCGATATGCCTAGAAGGGGTTTAGACTCTTGGAGGGGGATAAACTTTTATCTCCATCGCAACGGCTCGCGACACTTAGCGTTTGAATGAAATTCTTGGTCCGGGCGCCCAGAAAGGTTCCGGGCACCCAGACCGTGCAAATAAGGCTCCCCCTGGGCAAGGCACCCAGGGGCGCCCAGTTGATCCGAGCGCCCAAACCATATCCGGGCACCTGGGCGAGGTGCCCAGGGGGCACCCAGCTGATCCAAGCGCATGGACTAGCTCCTGGCACTTGGACTTGGTCCAGACACTCGGAACCAAAAGTCAACCCTTGGTTGACTTTTTGGTCCGGGTCTTCCGCTCCGGTTTGACTCACATTGGTCCGCATCTTCCGCTTCGGTTCCACTCGCTTAGGTGATTTTGGTCATCCGGAATAGAGCTCACCCGAACCCAATTTCCAGCCTTCTTGAGCAAACTTCCGCTCCAACTTCTCGTCCCTCGGAGAACGCCGCGCACCTCCTTCTCGTCCGTCCGCATATCCTTCCACAGTACCTCGTACCTCGGACGCACCGAGCCCGTCAACTCTCTCCTGTGCCATCTTTTTTACTAGTTACGTCTTTCACTCGATATTCTATACTCCTAAATTCTTATATACTTAGACACAAAAATTAAATACTAATATAATCTAACCTCACTTGAGTCATATTAAACTTGATTCATATTAAAACTATCTTGGTACTAATATATTCATAGCCTCGTATTTAAATTTGACAACGTAAGTCATCGAAACTTATGGTCTAGTAAAATTTTAATTATATTTTTTTAAAGAGCGTTGAAAAGAAGAGGGGTATAATGAAAATGAGTTGTATAGTTTTAAAATTATGAAAATTAGATACGTAGAAATTTCAAATTTTACATGTGCCGTTAAGTAAAATGTCAAAAAAAAAAAACAACCTGAGACGGGCTTAGATTGATTCACATAAATTAATTTAGACATTTTAATTATGATTTTGTATTAAATAAATGATGATCAATAGAGTTGATGGTAATTATCATTTATCCGAGGGCAGTGCAGCAAGGAAAAAGCATTTTGCAGACTTTTTAATATTCATCTTAACTGAAAGATTGACAAGTCGCTTGTGTTTTTGGATGAATCAATCAGTATAATTTACATCTGAAATTATAGAATTCAAGTTGAATTCCTTTTCATAAATTTAATGTAAATATATTCAAATTAACTATGTCGAATTATAATTTAATTATGTACAAATCAATATTTGAACCGAATTAAATTTAAGCTCAAACTTTATTTCGAAACATCAGATCTCCTTTTATATAGATTAGTAGATGGACTCCTCATAATTGTCATCAGATCATGATCTAACCATATTCCTGGATTCACCGTCCCCTTCAGGTTATAATTTCATTCAGAGAGGATGGTCGGAAGTCGTTCGTAGATCACCCTCGCTCGACGTCCAACAATCTGACTACTTGTCCACCACCGGTGGCCTCTGGACAACATCCGATCGTCCTCTCCGAACCAAACTATAATCTGGAGAGAACGATAAATCTAAGAAGTGATCACAACCAATTACGATAGGATCACGGTCTTAATCAGGCCATAATTATGAATGATTCATCCCCTGATCCACAAAAAAGGGACCAAAAGACTTGCTCCCTTTGAATATAGGGAGGTTTGATTAACACACCTAGGCTCCTCTCTAAACTACAACCCTTGATCTACTCTTGGACAGGAGTCATTTTATAGGATTCTATGGATCCCACCTATATAATAGGTGGAATCTATGAAACCTCACCTATGAGTGATATGATTCATCCTTTAAATTATATTTTACGATCCAGAGGATCCGTGCTCTCATTAATATGAGATTTTAGATTAGGGTAAAATTAGAATCAGATCTAAGATAGGACTGTTCGGACTCAAACCCAGTAAGAAAATTTTACATAGATATTTTATAATCTATAATTTAGGATAAAAAGATTGAATCCCCTTATTTTCTTACAACCAAACAACTACTATGACATGAGTTGGCACTCCAAGGATTGGTTACGATATAGAATATAAAGTCGATATCTTAGAACGAGAAATTTTAGAAGAGGATGGCAATAGCAAGCTTTTATAGTATGCTCAGTAGTCGTCGCCCCGTGAGATGACTTCTTTACATGTCGGCCGGAGCAAGATTGTGTGCTCAAACTGTGACACATAGCTTCCTTTCACGTCGCAAAGCGGAGGGCATGGCTGCGGAAAATTTTTCGGTGAGGAAGAAATTGATCAATAGCAGAAAGAATTTAGCAACTCGATAAAATTGAAAGAAGGTTGCGAAGGGCAGATCATAATCAGTAATGCAAGAAAATGGCGAAATAGAATCAACCAAAGTAGTAGATTCTGGCACAAGAGAGTTTACACAAGACAGTATAACCACACCTTGCCGAATCAGGGTCTTGAAAAGCTTCTCTAAATGAAATCAATCAAAGACTTCGGATAGAACATGTACCTGCACAATGCCGGTATCGCACAAATTCTTCAGTGCCATAAGATACTTGGATTCTCCGAGACGATCCAAGTAGCGCCGGCAGAAGGCCAATGTTGAGAAATTTTTGTTGATTGTAAAAAGAAGCTGCTTTGCTCGAGGCAACCTCAGCGGAATGTGTCCCACATCAAAGTTTTTCATGTAAATGCTGCACTCCAAATCCTCTCTGACATAGCCTTTTCCTACAGAAATGGAAGAAAATGAAATTTAGGCATTACAAATTGTTTCTCATTACTTGCAGGAAATGTAATTTGATGAACAGATAGATAATATTTTAACAAGTCAAACGATATAAAAAATACTGAACACTAGTTAGCAATTTATGAATACTTGATGTCATAAGATTGCAGATTTGATGATTTACCTGTTGAACCGAAAGTTTCGATTGCAAAAAATTCACCTTCCTCCATCTTTGTTTGCTCTCCTCCCTTGACGATTGGAATGGACTTACTAGCATGAATTTGGTACGGCCCGATGCTGTGCCCGTTCAAGTTCCGAACACTTTTAACTACAGGACAGACAATGAAAATAAGTACAGATTGAGATGTTGTTGAAAGAGAGCACCATCACGGTAATATATTTGCACCAAAATAATAAACATGCAATAAACAGGTAAATAAAAGAGTAAGATCCAGAAATTGTTATCTTCCGGCTGAAATCGACTGTCTTTAGAGAATATATTGTCGCCCACGGTGCAGAGGTTCTCCGGCAAAATTCTCCCAAGATCCGACAACCACTCGCGTCATCCGGGACATAACCAAACCAAAACCAAAGAATGACAAAAACAAACCAAGCCGCTTGCAAGCGTGAGGCCCACAAGCTAGGGATTTACACCCCCCCTATGCCCGGTTTATGGATTTCCGGCTCAAAACCACCTGATTTGGGCTCAGCCCGCGCATGCGTGTATGTCTCCTTAACTTTGCTTAGCAAGGATGGAAGAGTTCCATATATAAGATCTTCCAACCTTCTTAGCTTAGCAATATGAGACTAAATGCATACACATATGCATTACTAGAACAACAACAAAAAAAATAAGAAAAATAGTTTGAATTAAAAAAACAGAACTCAACATGAGAGAGCTGGGGCTTCCATATCAAAGTATTATCGAATACCTTGAAACACTTTGCCATTGATTTCAACCTCATATGATTCCATGACCTCTTGGATTGCAGCACCAACATCACATAATCGCACATCTATTCCAGCTTCCTGCATATGTGAGAATAAGCATGCCATCATCTAATAAAAAGAAGAAACAACAAATTATCATGAAATAGTCTACTCGATTATTTTAAAGTAATTTTAGTGAAAGATTCAACCCAAAACACTAGTGCCTGAGCACTAGAACACTGAAATCTTATTGGAACAGGCATCTGAAACTTTTATGAGTTACCTTAACTCCAGCATTTGTAGCTTCTCTAGACGCTTCAAGTAGTGGATTAAACATGGGATTAAATGCTACTGTAAAAGCACAATCAACTATGCGCCCTGAGATATCACCAAATCAGTGTGTAGTTAGTGATAAAATCTTTGGGAGCATCTATATATCAGAAATGAATATGTAGTGAAGATGTAGATAAACAGGGTAAAGAAAAAAAAAAAAAGTAAAACAACTAGCATCACCATCAATGTGTGTTCCAAAATCTAATTTCATGACATCATCGTACTGGAGTACAGTTTTGTCACCAGAATTTGGGGTCCAATGAGCTGCAACCCTAGAAAAAGAAAAGACAATATGCAAGATGATCAAAAAACAAAACAAAGAAATATAAGAATGAGAATCTTACCAGTTCAGGGAGCATCCTGTTGGAAAGGCAATTCCTGCTTCGAGACCATCTTCTTTGATTAATTTCCTAACCATATTTTCTAAGGTTTCACATAGATCAGTCATTAACATGCCAGGCTTCAAAATACTCCTCATGTATTTCCGAACCTGAACACCAAAATCATGTATATGGTAAATCCCAAAATCTAATTTGAAGATCCATTATAATTTACACTTGGCATCTTCTTAATGCCAGAAACATGCTTGAAACTTACCTGTCTGTGAACTTCTGCTGCTCGGCGGACTGAATTATACATTGGCTTCTCAAGGCGCTCGAGCTCTCTTTTCTCTTCAGATGTTGTCCTCCAGAGGTTACTAGAAAGCAACTCTCTTGATTACTTATGCATTGTGGAAGCTTATTAATCAATTACAGGTTACAGTTACAAAATATTAAAGTTTAGGAGATATAATATGAATAAATGAAGTATACATATTGGAAGGATAATCATCTGTCCACTCTGCATGACAATGTTCTAATGCTTCTTTCAATTATTCGTGCTTGTAAATTCATATATATATATAGACACTTGGCACAAACAATTTGCAAAAGGAAAAGGGAAGGTCAATCCCTGCAGGTGGGGTCCAAATGTAAAACCTTAATAACAAATTGAAAGGACCTTACCAACAAGCTACTTGGTTCCTACAAGTTGATTTTTTCTATTTTTGGAGAAGAAATACATAATCTTGATTTAAATTGTATTCCAACTGATACACGGTAAACTGACAACTAAATAAAATTTTGAAAACTAAAGAGAGAAATACTTCTGAGTTATGATCAGATAAAAAAAGAAACATAATTTATGTGTAACTTCAAATTAAATCCACAGAAACTAAAATCAAATATGGAGAGATGTATCAAACAATATCCAGCAACGGAACCATGGTTCTGAAACAAGACCAACTCAAGATAATTTGGTTACAGAAACAGCTCACAATAACCCATTGCTTGATCCAAACTCTCGTGATTTAGGCATCATGATCAGGAGATTAAATGCTCGTCCCTCTCATTTTGTATAGTGAAAGCTATAGTTCATGCAGATACTTGCTAAAATCTTTTCTTAATAAGAAAAAAAAAAGATAACCTTAATTTTGAATATCTAACCAAAGAAATCGCCATTGATCACAAATTTAATGTAAGAGGATATCTAACTATGTGAAGATTTTGCTTGCTCATGAAATTCACTTTTGCTCCATGTGCAACTAGTCTGTAAAAGTAAACTTACTCGTCCTTGTATTGCTGGATTTCACCCTCAGGGAATTCCCCTGAAGGGAAAAGTTCGTCAACAGGAATTGAAGGTGGATTAGTTTGTTGAAGTGGTTCCTTCTTTTTCCTGACAAGAA
Source organism: Zingiber officinale (assembly GCF_018446385.1). NCBI lineage: Eukaryota > Viridiplantae > Streptophyta > Magnoliopsida > Zingiberales > Zingiberaceae > Zingiber > Zingiber officinale. The sequence continues at coordinate 119,358,700 of NC_055999.1, forward strand.
CAAAACAATTACAGAAAATCACAATGAAACAAATACTTGCAAACTTCAGTGGCTAGACAGCACTCACTTTGCTTTGCTTTTCTTCTTTTTTTTTTTTTGCAGATTCTGATTCCAAGAAACACCAGAGAGGATTTAAAACAAAGGAAAATATTCAAACAATGCAAAGCTTGTCATGCGTATTTAGAAACTATGTCCAAGAATCAAGTCAAAGCAGCTTAGCAATAAAGATTAACCAGCAACAAACGTAACAGAAAGACTAAGGAAATCCACAGCCAAATATTTGTACACAAGTAGTTCATATTTGATTATAAATTCAGAAACAACACTGTTATTAAAAAAAAGATGCAAATATTTCTGTATACTCAATCCTCATAGGTACCATCAGAATTAACTGGAGACTCTAATATAATGTTAAGATAGTAGCAAGACAGTCAGTCTCATGCTGTGTATGGCTGCTAGTAGCAGAACTTGAAGTTAAATTTATCTAGTACACTCTTATTCAATTTGGCATATAAATCCTACCAAGAGAACACTAGTACAGTCTACAGAAGATAACTAATCCTGAGTGAGTAATGTTTCAAGGAAATATATGTCATCGGTTGAATATGTGTGAATGGAAAAGATGTGGAAGAGGATAGAATCTCCATTGTGAATTAGACTTTAGTCCCACATTGGGAATTTCATGGCATGTTGGTTGGTTTATATTGATTCACATGCATTGAGGATGAGAACAAATGTATGGGGAGAGACTCACGCAGAGTGCCAATGATAGCAATTGGGTGTCACTTAATTTGTTGTGACCACCAGTGCTTGGTGGGAATCACGACCAATCATTGTATTCTGGGAAAAGGCGACCCTAGTGAGCCTCGAAGCACAACCGGTGAGCGAATCTGTTTCAAGGAAGGAAGCTACGACTCTTGCAGGCCTCGGTCCTTGCATTTCTGTTTCGCCTGACCGGCATAAGCTTGCCCGACCGGCCTGTCTATTCGCTCGCTCGACCGACCTCTCACTCAACCTGTCTTCTTGCCTGACCGGCCTCTCACCCAGTCTACTCTCTGTCTGGCCGAACTTGCTCGGTCTTACTGCCCGATCGGCCAATCTACTGCTTGCCCACCCGGCCATTAAGTCCGCTCGGACTTTGCAACTCGGACTCGAAGCTCGGTTTGCACTCAGCAATTAGCAGAAACCAACCCCTGCTGATAGCCTGAGATTATCCGCTCAGGTTATCTCAACTGTAAGTTGAATGTAATTTAAATTCAGCTAATACCCTATAAATCTCCGGCATTATTTCTTCCAATACCATCAGGTAATAGCATTACAATTCATGCTAGACAGAGTACAAGGTGCCACACGAATCCATTAAAAGCAACAGCAAGCATCTCAATAGTCAACATCTACCATGATCAAATCCAAGAATATTGCATGATACCTGCAGATCCATTTAAAGGAGGATCATCTGCCTGAACCTCTTCGTCATTATTTTCTGTAGTCTGAGACAGGATCACTTTATTGTTGCTGTCGAATAACTTGGCATCTTTTTTTCCTGTAGTTGCATATACCTGTAATTAAAACTTTCAGATTTTAACATCTCTTCCATGTATACAAATTACAAAGTAAGAGAATGGCAGAAAGACAAACAACAAAAGTAACTAAAACAAAGAAAACTTTGGTAATTCAATGTTGCACAACAGTTCTGATCAAAATCACATAGCAAAGAAATTTAAAGACATATCATTTTAAAAGATATAATCCATTGTGAGGAATAGACCATAAAGTCAAAGCAGTCTTATTAGACCCCATTAGTATCCAGATTTTTCTAATTGTCCCATTCAAATAGTAAAGTTGTGTTATGCAACTTTCCTTCTCAATATCCATGTAAAAGAAGAGATTATATCAGCAGCGCTTAATTTAGCACAATCATCCTCTCCCAACAATGGGTGATCAGGTGGCCTTTACTAATAGGAAAACTCTCGAATACCCTCAAGTAGCTAGGTGAGCAAAATTTACCAAATAAATGAGGGGAAAAGATAAGTAGATGAGCAACAAGAAGCTTTACAGCTTATGTTTTTCACCTTCTCATCAGACCAAAACCTCATATTGTCAACAACCATAGTTAAGATTTCCAGTATCCAACATATTCAAAGAAATTGTCCAATAGCCTTTTCAGAAACAATAGTTCCACAGTTCCAAGTTCGATAAATCATGCATAAGAGAAGAGTTGAAAATAATCACACAAACTAACATTTAAAGAACATCGAAGTTGTGTTTCATAAGATCACTTTGTTATATAATTGAAGAAGAGCTAACTTGTGAGGCTTCATAATCAGTGATGTCCAACTTTTTCATGTCGCGAGCTGCTTCCTTAGCCACTTCATTATTATTACCACCCATTTTATCCTCCTTCACTTCCCTTGAATTGTCAAATCTAAGCAAAAAGTGAAAGAAGAAACGTATATATTAGTTAACAATTTTCTTTAATACATGAACATAAATGTCAAATGAGAAACAAGTTGCACTCTCAAAACAATGGAAAAAACTTGCAATAATATGTTCAGCATCTATGTTTATATTTCTATTGCCAAGTAGGATTCCTCTCTGTTTTCTGCGCGTCTTGTATTACAGAGAAAAAAAAAACGCTGATCCAGGATGAAAGAAAAAAAAAATGTAGTTGACATCAGCAACAGCAAAGTGAAGTCATAGTGATATTCCAAGTTTCAAACTACAAGAAGCATTGCTAAATTTGATAACCCTGATCGTCAAACATTTATTCAGAAGATTTTATTTAATTTCATCACCTAAGTGAAAATAAGAACGCATATTTCCTGTTCTTCGCTCATCAAACATTCGCAAACCAGAACAAGCGCACTTTCCCCATGATTCGAGCAACTCGAAGGCGAAGACGACCCTTTTAGGCATCAAACCGAGAGTGCACTAATTGGCTCAGGTCAACCTCGAGCTGATAATTCGCTCAGTCCGATTGCCGATTCACGATCGGAACCGATGAAATGAATTCACGGTGAATTTTATGTCAAAAATTTAACTTTCCTCCGTAAATCAACTTTGCAGTCAGCAAAAGGGGGTAAAAAAAAAACACCTCGATGTTTACAAGAGTACCTTCTCCCAGCGTCTCTTGTGCTCAGAACAGGGGCAAGCTGGTTTCAGGGACTCGGTAGGCAGGACGGCGGCGCTTCTTGCCCGATCGTCGGCGACGCGAGGAGCGAGACGCGTAAAATGGGTAATACCACTTCGGTACTTGGGACTTTGCTTGCAGCAGGTGATTTCCTTCGTGAGCTAGTCAAAATGACTATTACACATTTTCTCCCTTCACGCCTACCTAACGAGACAGTATTGTGCATGAAAGAAGTTTATGATTTTTTATTCTTAACTGAATTTTATTATGATTTTTTCTAATAAAACTTTTGATCATTTTATTTTGTTGAATAGGTTCACCATTCAATCATGATAATTTTTCTCCTCTCTTTTTGTTTTTTTTCCCCTTGCGTTTGCTTATTCTTGCGTGTCTTTATCTAGTTACTTCCCACAATTTCTTTCTTTCATACTATTCTTTCATGTTAGTCCTATTTGCATAACACTCTCAAATATTATTTCGATATTCTTGGTGCAATCGACAACAATGATTAAATCAAAATTTTGATGAATGACAAATAAGTTAAAGTTAGATGTGTTACAATCTAATCTTATTACCGAGTGTGCAAAGTTGACTAACCTCAGTCAAGATATTCAATTCTTGATTGGTTAAAGATTAGGATGTGTGATTCCGACAAGTTAAGATGTTCGATTCCAGACAGGTTGAATTCCAGATATAGGGTTTTGACAAGTGTCGAGATGTGTGATTCTTGATTGAAGAAGACCAAATGTTCGATTATGATAATTCAGGATGTGCGATTCCCGATTGAAAAATATCGGATGTGCGATAATGGTAGGCAGGAATGTTTGATTCCCGAACTTCATATGCGTAATTCCGAAGGTAACTCTACACATGGTAGGTAGAGGTAAGTCACTGAGGAGTATGACTAAGTGAGGACGCGTCCCCGTTCGAAGAGATAGTAGGCGTTGGTCTAATTTAGGTTCATTTCGAAAATATAAATTGAGACCCTAACTAGATCCTGGTCTCGAGGAGACAATGTCTAATTACTACTCATTATTATTGTGCTAACATTTGTCTTGCAGGTTATTAGACTAACACTTTTTGCAGAGTAAAAGGAGCAAAAAGGCCTCGGGTGAATAATACCCGAGGTGCCTTCAAGCATTAGAAGACGTCTTCGTACTGTTCATGGAAGGCGCCTTCAGTACTGTGGAAGGTGCCTTACGCAGGATAAACTTCAGATTTCGTCACAGATAAGGAGCAAGAACTTTAGGATCAAACTCCACATGTTAGAGGCGCCTTTAAGGCAATGGAAGGCGCCTTCCACATCCTTTATAAGGGTATCTCGACCAAGTTTCAAGTATCAACTTCAATCCGAGCTCCTACGTGTTCGGTTTGGCTTTCCAACTATTTCGGCTTCCTGCTACTACTCTACTACGCCTGATTGTCGCCTTATTGCTACTCTATTACATGTCTGACTGCCGCCGAGAAGCCGTCCAAACACCGAACTCAAGCAGACCATTTACGATAGTGTTTGATAACATAACATAATTTCTATAAACGAAAGGTGTAGTCTGTTAAACTTCTCCGATTCTTTTGTACTCAATCCCCTCTTCCAATGGTTCCGGAAGATACTTTTAGTGAATTATCTATCAATAAGTTTACGGGACATAAGTCTTGGAATAGGAGTAGCCGAAAACTCCGAACCAAGTAAAATTCTTGTGTTCGTGTTTTTTTCGTTTCTACCTTTTTTTTCCCACCGCGTACTCTTATTTTAAAAAAAATAAAAAGATAAACTTTTAAAAATCATTTGATTCACCCCCTCTTATGCATGTGCGTCTCGATCCAACAGATATTTCATAAAAGTAATATTTTTTTTTATTACGAATCAAGTTTTTAATTGATTTTCACACTATAGCAATCAATTCGGGTACGCATAAGGGAATACGAAAGGAAAAATAGAAATGGAGTAGGCCATTTGATAATTTTGAAAGTTAGCTATGGAATTTAAGTATTCGACAACTTTAACTACGCCATTGAATAATTTGTCAAAATAATATTCGCTAACCCCCATGAGATTTCTTCATGTATCTGACTTTCATGATATCAAAATCTTATAGTGAATTTCTATACCCCTTACTCTCAAAAATTTATCTTTCTTCTTTAAAATTGTATTCAATCTATTTAAAAATTTAATGTTCTAAATTTACGTTGGGCATAGATATCTTAAAGAGGCTTTAGAACTATATTAATTTTGATTTGAATTGATTAAGAATTCTCTAGGTTAAACTGTCTATACAATTTTAAAAATTTAAAAGTTTGATAATTTTCAAATAAGAGGAATACTAGGAAATTCTTGATATTGTTAATTAGTGAGTGTTATTGTCCTATATTTTGTAATTAACTTGTGATAAATTTTATTAGGTCTTTACAAGTTTAAGCATTCACTATTCTCAATTTATTATGAAATTCAAATCTAAAGGCATGATATATTAACGAGGTTAAGGTTATAAATGAACCAAACGTTCTTAAACAAGTTTGGTGTTCGGCTTGATAAGAGCTCATTTATATTCGTCAATATATACAAGATTAATTAAACAAACAAGCTTGAACAACTCGTTAAGCTAAACAAATAAGCTTGAACATATATGTGTTCAGCTCGTTAACATTCGTGAACAACATTCGTGAATAGTATTCGCGAACAACGTTCATGAATAGTATTCACAAACAACGTTCATCAATAATGTTCACGAACCATATTTATTAATAAAACTATTTGCAATAGGCTAAATACACAAGAAAATAAAATAAAATAATTAAATTATCAAGCTCAATAACCAATCAAACAACTAAAAGTTTCAAACAATCAAACAAATTTGAATTGAGAACTCGATAACATCTAAACGAACCAAGCTCAAACCAAGCTCGAATCAAGTTCAGGCCAAGCTTAAATTAAGAGCTCGATCTCGAACAAAGCGCAAGCCAAACTTGAATTAAGAGCTCGATAATATTTAAACGAACCAAGTTTAAGCCAAATTCAAATAATCTCAAGCTCATACAAAATAAATTAAGTCAAGCTTGAACAATCATTTTAAAAGCTTAGTTCATTTTAAATTCAGCTTGGTTCGATTCAGCTTAATTACTTTATTAAATAAGTTTAAATATCCCAAAGTTCTGTTCCAGGGGCGGATTTACGTTAAGGCCCAAGGGGGCCACGACCCCCCCCCCCCCCCTTTTTAAATAATATTATTTTATATTTATATATATATTATTTGACCCATTAGATTTAGTTGTGTATGGTTGGTCTAATGGTAAGATTATATTTTTTTCAAACACGCTTCTCAAGTTCGAATTCTTGTTGGATTGAATTTTAATTTTTTTCTCCTTTATATTCCACATTCTAACTAAACATATTTTTTTCCTTTATATTTCACATTCTAACTAAATATATAGTAAGTTTGGAAAGATCATTATAATATAATATATTTAACTAAATATATAATATTCATGGAAATTTGAAAAGATCATTATAATAGAATATGTTTAATAATTATTTTTATTATTTAATATTCATCCTCGTCATTTAATATACGACCTTCTTAGATCTAAAATCCTGAATCCATCCTGTTCAATTCGACTTGATTTATTTATCGTCCTAAATGAGATTTTAAAAAAATATATTAATTTTAATTTGAGACGATTTAAAATTTTTCAACGAGACAATTTGTCCGAAATTGATTGATGAAGGAAGTTAGAGTCAATATATATATATATTTTGGGATATTTTTTTAAAAATATATTCATGCTCTTTACATCTGTATTCCACAATGTAAATTGAGTCAATTTTTAATAGGTAAAGTAAAAAAAAGAAATTAATTTAAAAAAAAAATCTTTAGAGAGAGGTGAGAGGAGGAGTATAATAGAAATGTGCGGGATGATTTTGGTATTACAAAAGTTAGATACGCCAATGAGAAATTTTGAAAATTACATATGCGGCTTAGTACAATGTCGAAAAAAATCAACCCGAACCGGGTTTGGTTTGATTCACAAAAATTAATTTAGACATTTTAATTATGACTTTGTATTAAATTAAAATCTTTTAGTAGTAATAACAATTTGCTCCAGTTGGAAATCCAAGTAACCCTAGATTTTGTTTGGTAACTCTCTGGGAGCGAAAGGGACACCGATCGACACTGATGGCGGCACGGGCGGCGCTCAAGGCAGCGGCTTTCTCCATCTCCCGTTCGTCGGCGGCCACGCAGTCGGCGAGGCTCGTCCCGCGCAGGGGCTTAGCCGGAGGCGGAGGTTGGTCTACTGTACCTTTCGTTCCTCTTTAGTACATCGACATTTTAGATTCGTCACTTGTCCGACTACCTGTTGCGCCTCTTCATCTCGATTTCTTCGACAAAGTTTTATCTTGTTTGACAATTTGTGGTTTTATGGGATTCTTTAGGCACTAAATTCACATCCTGAATGTGTGATTTGCTCTTGGGCTGTGACTCAAAGGATCTGATCAGAATATCGTGATTTTGCAGCAATAGTTTTGTTTTATAAAGTTGTTTCTCGAAAATACCTTTTGACTATCTCTTGTTGGCATGATTACCAAGCGCCGATGGTTGTCTGTGACCAAGGTTAGGGTTTGGCCTCCAAGTTGGAGTTTGATTTGGCTGTTTGCTTTTTTATCTTAGTTAATAAAGTTCGATTTTGATGGAAGTAAGGAACATGAAGGAAGAATGGAAGTAAGAACACGATGATATCATGACTCGAAGACCGTTGGATAACTGCAAAATGAAATTTTAATATAAGGCAGTCCAAAAGATAATGCATTGCGATGATGATCAATAGAGTTGATGGTAATTAAGTCTAATTTCTGATTCAAAATAGGCCCACAGATCATTAGATTATCTAGTGAATTCAATTTTATGATAGATATTTTTTTTAAGATCTCAGCTACAGGAATCTGTATCCAGTATTCTTGATTTGCCTATTGCCTTGAGTATTAAAGTTCCTTTTGTTCTTCTCGAAACGACAAACAAAAAAAAACAAGGCTTAACTCTTTTATAAATACTAATACATCAACTTGTAATGTGCAATGTTTCCAGCTAGACTTGCATTCAAACCTGCTGTCTTCTTAATTAATGCTGAGTCCTGATTTTGACTTTATTCTTAATTTTGTTTTCTGAGTTTGTTTTGAAGGTGATTATTTTTATTTCATACTTTCACTACAGTCATTCTATGATATAGCTGTATAGACTTCTTAGTTTAATATTCGACCTCAATCTCTGTAGATCATCATGGACCTCCGAAGGTTAACTTTTGGGAAGATCCACTCAGCCCTGCTAAGTGGAAGGAAGAACATGTAAGTTTCAAATACTTTTACTGCTATTCAAAACCCAAATCAAACCTAATATTTATATCTATTTATCTTAAGAAAAGAGAAATTTTAAAGACTTGAAACTGGTTATCAAATTAATAAAACTGGTTATTTATTTATTGTGACTTGAAAATCCGGATCTGATGAATCTGGAACATAAAATTTAATAAAAATTTGTTCTTTTCCACGAGTTCAACTTCTTTTTTTAGCTTAAATCATTCATTTTCTAGGTTATGACAACTTTTTAGATAAGAAAAGAATCTTGGAATCATGTGAAATTGAGTTTAGATGCTCTGTTTTATGACTTACCAGTTTTCACACTTGAATTTGCTTGATAACAGAATATATGTGTGTTTATAATAATCTTAGACTATGATTTGTGCTTGAAAACAAAATGCTTTGTCATAATAATTATATAAGTTCGATTATCATAGTGATCAAGTTTTTATGTTCACCTATTTTAAGTGGATTTAAAAAGCGATTACCTTAATGAAAATTCTTGGGGTTTTTGACTTCATATCCCTATCTCAAATTTTGTTTTATGCTTCAATCTTCTCAGTATCGTATCTAGTAATAGTCAGTAATATCAATTCAGGAGCTATCTTGCTAGAGTTTGAGTTGTTCTTTTGATTATCTTCATTTGGCATTATCCCTCAATCGTAACATTTTGTTGTCTTATATGGAATATGGACGTACTTCAAACACATGGATTGGTCTTTGGAAATAAAATATTTAAGTTTGTTTCCCTAGTACACCTAGTTTTTCAGATGCTAGCATTGAGACATTTATAGAACTTCGTCTAGTCTTTTATTTGCTTGTGCCATTTGTTTTTAAACGTCAAATTCAAGTAGGCCAAGCATTTTACTTTAGTTTGCCCTGATACGAGCTATGCAAGTAACATCATAATTTATCTTATTGCAGATGGTAATTATCTGTCTATCCGGTTGGGGTTTGCTCATCTATAGTGGATACAAGGCTTTTAGCGGAAAGAAGGAAAGCAAGCAAGAGGTATTGACATAAGTTTCGCATATCAGTCTTCTTATGCCTAATTACCACAGAAATCAAAAGTTCTTCGATTTCAAACGTTTATTCAGTTATTTTCTTTAAGAAGATGCCATTCGTATGATCACGGTTATGTGGAACTGTAAGGATTAAGACTAGTATTTCAGATGAGAGGAGAGGAGAGGAGAGGAGGGAGGAAAGTTAAGTCATAAGATCGGTTACTTGATCACAAGAGGAAGCAGTAGGAATGTTAGGACCAAATTATACTGATTATCGATCCATCATCTTCTGTCACTTTCAGATAATCATCCAACTGTTCCTTGCAAAATAATATAAGCGCCACATCTATTATCATCACCGGTATCTTCCACCTCTATCGACCATCTGCTGCTTATGTCCATAGAATTCCTTACTGCCCTTGATTTCCTCCCGCTTAGACCCTGCAGCTTGCCGGTCTCTGCAGTTTTGGCCTCCTCCCTATGGAGTGTTTCCATCAAGTGTGGTACATTTAACTCGCTATAACTCTCGATCCACCGAGTTTCACAACGATGTAAAGCTTACAACAAATCGATCTCACACCGAAATAACATGTTTCTTTTCTTGTTTTTGTGCAGGTGGGAGAGAAGGTCGGACAGTAGACGAACCTTCAAAGGTATCATGTTTCCTTATATATTTAGCATGCCAATAAGCCACTCGAAAGACCAATCGCACCTTCAAGTTTCGCTGAGTTTGTAATTCTCCAGAGTCATTCTCGTTTATTATTTTTCTTTTCTGTTCTTTAGACGGAGCTTTCGAAACCGAAAACTTTTTGAAGATTTTTGAGATCTTTTGCTTCCAATGGCAATGACAAACATCTTTATCTTCTTTATGTCAGTCTGCAATCGTTTGATCTATTAATCGTTGGGATATTATTTTTAACTTTAACTAATTTGTCTAAATATTAATAACTAAATAATAAATATTAATGATTTTTCTCACCATAAACTCAAAATAGTATGTTTCAAAAATAATCTTTTAATGCTAAAATTTTAAATAGATAAAAAAAAAATAATTATGGTTTCTCATCGCATCTCATGTGGTAGGAGATTGTTTCAGGGGTTTTTTGAAAGTAAAAAATCTTATTGTTTCTTGGTTATCAAAAAAAAAATCCCCTCAACAACTAATTTATGATCTTATTTTTTATTTATAGTTTACATTATGGCTATGGATAGCATATTTTATATAAATAATTTTAATTTATTTAAAGCATTTCTCATTTTTTTATTTAGTTGGTATTAGATATTTATCTTACACTAACTAATTTGAGTACATCGACTAATATGAGGGTGATCGGTTTGAACTATAGAAATTTTTAATCTATTATTATGATAAATTGAAAAGTACTTGTAATAAAATTGAGACTTGATTTTTATATACTTGAAAATTAAGAAAATGTTAGGTCGTTGCACCATTATTTGGGGGTTTAACAATGTTTTTTAGTTGACATGGGATATCCATTCTTTCAAATTGGTTAATCTTGTGAAGATTGGTTTTATTTTGTAAAATTTTTTATCGATTATTGGGATAAATTAGAAAGTGGTAATAGAGATTTATCTAGATGGTTAGTATTTTTAAGTCTGAATTTCATTAGAGGGAAATTTTTTTAAAAAAAAATTCCATTGGAGGGTTTGGTATTTCATTTACAATGAGCTTCCAATGCTTTTAAATTAAATTTGAGATTTTAAGAAAAATATATTTTTAATATCATTCTAAAAATTGCTTAAAGACTTTCTTATTATAAAAGTATTTAAATATTTTATAAGTGTTTTTAAGATGCATGAGATGTACTATTCGGTCATATAGTAAATACAATTTTTTACTTTTTTTTTATTTATTAATTTTCTCAAGCCTTCTAAGTTGTCACATGTCACGGTTAACGGTCCCTTCAATCTGACTTCATATATTTTAGAATAACGTTTATTCCGTTTTATCTAAGTAACTCTTTTAAACTGAGGGCATCAGATAATTTAAAATAATATTTATACCTATCAAACATCAAATTATATCATGTTTATGATAATAAGTCTTGTAAGTCTTATCCATGTACTAATTCCAAGTACTAATTCGACTATTATATCATAAACAAGTCTTGTAAGTCTTATCCAAGTACTAATTCCAAGTACTAATTCGACTATATTTGCCGGGGCAATAAGGAGTCTAAGTGACGTGCCTTAAAGTCACAGGAATATGCTATCAATCATGTCCGCCTACTAAATAAAGGAAGACCAACTACATCTTGAATTATTCCCATACATTAAGTTGTATATCATTGTCGAAATGGTCACAACCAGTATGATGATGATGAACACGATGCCCACCTCAAGTATCAACCACGTGATTATGGATTAACCGAATATATTAAAAAATAATAATAATTTCAGTTAATCTTATTTATTATATCTAATGTGATCAATTTCGTTCTATGAAATTTTTTTACTGGTCATCAAGATAAATCGGGAAATACACGCGGTGACGAACCCAAAAATCCAGTATCCTTTGGTTACGTTTTTTATTTGGAGAAAAAATTTCTACAAATACGTCATAGTTGGATGACAACCTGAATATACTATTACAACATCATAACCTGGGAGGACGTTAACGGTTAATCGAACATACCAAGCTTTAATATATAGAGTGTAATCGAGGGTGCTTATAATTATTGCACAACAACTTGTGGACTGCTTATGAATATTTGATATTAAAGGAGGAGGGGTGGTCACGGTCTTTGTCTATCGCAATTAAACCTTTCCTTTTCTGTGTTTCTAGATCTAGCAATCAGACAGCGAGGAATTCGGTCCATTTTAGGGTGAAAATAAAACAATAATGATCTAGGTATTTAGTTTTTCAAATCAATTAATTTAGGTGATCCGTTCAGTCATAGAAATTTATCATCAGCTATCAAAATAAAACCAGAAATGATAATGGAGATCCATTTAAGTAGCCAATGTTTTTAGGCATGCCATCCAATAGAAGAAAAATCTCTATAGTTCGTTACAGTTATATCATAGTCTTATGGTTAAAAAAATAAAAATCTCTTGAATCATGTATGTTAAAATTAGGGTATTAAATGAGTCAAGTAGGGCTAAATTTTATGGTATTAAAATTTATTTAATAAAGTAATCGAATCAAGTGCATTGAGTCAAAAATGAACTTGATTTTGGTTCCTTTAGATGTTATTGAACTCTCAATTTAAGATGGTATGATTTTTTGAAATTTTTAACATTTAAAAACTTAGTTGATAATATAGGTTTATTTATTCATTTTAAAGGTTTTTATAAATTTTTTATACCAATAATAATTTTATTGATGAATATTATTTATAAATCTTGTTCATGTATATTATTTATTAATATTAACGAATTAAATATATATGTGTTTAAATTTATTTATTTAATTTAACTAATTGCTAAATGTATTTATTTATTTAACTTTATGTGTATTTAATATAGATAAATAATATTTGATCCATTTAAAATCGTAGCTAAAATAGCGTCTAACATAAAATATTACTATTCTAATGTATTTATTTCCGCGGGCGGTGTGGTGGTTGAGACATGGGAGGTTGTCGCATATGAGATTTTAGGATTGAAACTCGATAAATCTGAGCATATCTTCCTCTATACTTTGACCACCTGTATTAATAGTCATCTAAAATTATTTAAGTTGGATCAAAATTACAATTGGACTCAAATAAAATCGAGTCAATATGGTTGTAGCAACTGTACATTGTCCATAACTACTATAACTCATGATTCATAGTAGTTATATATTGACAATAACTACTATAAAGTTGTAATAACTATGGCACATCTATTACAAACATTATTTTGAAGTAATTTTAACTAAATTAAAATAATTTCGTTTAAACAATTTGATCAAAGAGTAATTTTAATTAAGTCTAACAAATTTATTTTCATAATTAAAATATACTGAGATATTTTAATTATCCCTTGAGCACAAAATATTTTCTAGATGAAAATGATAATTCTTCACATAATATTTTACTTTTATTAAAACTGAACTAGTTAGACAACTGTAAAATTAGTACCGTATGATACGGAGGTCCTGAGTTCTAGTTACGAAAATAATCTCTCGCAATACAAGAGAAAGTTGGATCGCGGTAGGAATTTCGTACACCGAGTTATTATTATTTTGTTTTAACCTTTCGATCAAACTAAGTTGTCGGCATCCTAGGCTTTAATGAATCAGGTGAACTGCTGTTGGCCAATTAAGCAATAGCAACCAATTACTCTAATATAGACAATTGAATCTGCCAACCAAAGTAGGTAAACTAACAGCAATCATCTTTATTTGAACTGAAATTCATCTCTATTTCTCTCTCTCCATCTACTTATAATTCACCAATTCAACAACAATAAAAATGAATTAATAAAAGCAGTGTTCTTAATTCGTTCAGAGCTAAATCTTTAATTAGTTGAATGCTTATGGTTTCTGATGCTTCCACTAAGACTTCAAATGACATCCTGTTTTTTATATTTTGTGAAAGTCTAATGGGTGGAATATTCATTAAGAAACAATCCAGGTGTTCTTCATGGATTTGAGACAAAGATCATAGACTAATCTGATTTGGTGAAAGTGAGTTGAAGATGGATGACCTAAATCTTTTTCTCTTCTTCTCTCTCAAAATTCAAAGTTTTTAAGTGTTTCTCTTTTTCTTTTCTTTAATGAATCCAATCTAGTTACCAACTCTGAGAGAGGGTTGAGGGAAGCAAGAACAAAGTTTATCTCAATTTAAGCCCCACGTAGCACCATCCATGCTTAATTAATTAAGTATTCTTGTTCTTGCTTGTACTCCAACTCTTAAATATTGCTCAATAGATAAATTAGTTAATTAATTAATTAGATAGGTATTTTTTAGCATTATAAAAATACCTCATTTTCAACCAAAAAAGATTATATATCAAGAGGATACCTTATTTATTAATTTTATCATTATTTTTTGTATGCTCTAGAGCTATTTTTTTTTATTAAAATTATATCATGTTAGAGCTGTTTTGATTAAATTAAGGAGTTATGAATTAACTATCTTTGGTTAAAAAAAATAAAAAATTAACCAAAAAATACCCTGTTTGTCATTCCAATATTGGTAATTAGGAAGTGAACCATGAATGTTTGAGAGATTACATGATCAGTTATTTTGATCAAAATGGTTATAAATTAACTCATTTTGATAAAAAAAAAAATGCTCTAAGAAAGCTATGCCAAATTCTCATTGCGCGTCGCTAGCTTTCCGTAAAATCGCTCTAAGGTGAAGCATAAAGGAGTATTTTAAAAAATAATAAATTCAGTTGATCTTATTGAACATCTCATTTGAAAGAAAAATTTCTATAAATTTATTATAATTGAGGATTAAATCAAGAATATAACAACTTAAATAACTTGTTGCATACTGATATAGATAATGTTGTTCGATCCTAATAGGATCGTAATTTTATAAACTATACCTACTGAAAATTGGGGAAAAACCCTTTCAATATCTTATGATTTTCTATTTTTTTCATTAGAAAGCAATTTCCCTTTCTCTCCTTTCTTCTCGAATGTCCAGTTCATAGTAAAACTAAATTTGCATGTTTTTTCTTTTCATTTTATGAAAAAGCATATTTTTTAAAAAATAGAAAATAATTTTTAGATATTTTTTATTTTTCTAGAAAAAGCTATCTATTGTTTTTAAAAAATAGACATAGAAAATACAAATTAAACACTATTTTTAAAAAACACACACAAACCCTAATGTGTTCAGTAAAAAATTATAAATAAGTATTCTTTTAATAATTTAAAAAAATGAATTGTCCTTTTTTAGTAATATTGTTTAAAAAAAAAAGAGTGCCGTTTTGTTCTTCTTGAGCTTGGCTTGTGTATATATATATGAACCAGCTGAAGCAGCAGCTATGATTCTTTTCCTGAAGCTAAGAAACTGCGAGCTAGACGACGACGACGACAACGACCACGATGATGATGGACAGCACTAGAATTCTGGAGTTCTTGAAGGGGAAGAGCATCCTCATCACCGGATCCACCGGCTTTTTGGCGAAGAGTAATTAAGCAAGCTTTGAACTTCTCATGCAATTATAATTCTTTGTGTTCAAAACTGATTGATTGTTTCTTGTTGATGCAGTCTTTGTGGAGAAGCTGCTGAGGGTCCAGCCGGAAGTGAAGCGGCTCTTCCTTCTCATCAGGGCGGCCGACGCTATATCGGCCGCACAGCAGCGCTTGCAAAATGAGGTAAAATTTATATTGATTTTGAAAAACAGCACCACCATCGGAGTAAGACGAATCTTGACTTAATTTTTGTTCCAGATACTCGACAAGGATTTGTTCAGGATCTTGAAGGAGAAGCACGGCGATGGGTTCCCGGCGTTCGCGGCGAGCAAGCTGTGCCCCGTGGCCGGGGATATCACCTATCCAAATTTGGGGATTCAAGACCCCGATCTCCAAGAGAAATTGTGCAATGAAGTCGAGATCGTCGTCAATGTTGCGGCCACCACGAACTTCTACGATAGGTGATCATCCACAATCATAAACTTGAACAACTCGTTAAACTAAATGAACAAGCTTTGAATGTAGATACGATGTCGCTTTGAGTATAAACGTGCTCGGAGCTAAGCGTGTGCTGGAATTCGCGAGACGGTGCGCGAAACTGGAAATGCTCCTTCATGTTTCCACCGGTAGTAGTCTAGTCGACTGAATTCATGCTCCAAGGTAAAAGTTTGTTACTGATTTTCCGATCGACCGAGCCTGCAGCTTATGTGGTGGGAGAACAAAGCGGGCTCATACTGGAGAAGAGATTCGGAATGGGGGAGACTCTCCGAGGAGGCTCCGATCATTATCTCGACATAGAGGCAGAAATAGAGTTGGCGGAGACGAGGAAGATGGAGCTGCAAGCCGATCCCAATGTCACTGAAGCAGCCCAGAGGCAAGCAATGAAGGAATTAGGCCTGAAAAGGTAATGCATCTCTTTTGCTTTCCTATCGTAGTAAGTCGCGGCTAATTAGTCGCGACAAATTAGAATAAGACTTGGTTGTTATTGTTATTGTTATTATTGATGAACCAAATTGAATGAAGAGCGAAGTTGTTTGGGTGGCCAAACACCTATGTCTTCACCAAGGCGATGGGCGAGATGGTCCTCGGGCATCTGCGGCCGGCCGAGCTGCCTCTGGTCATTCTGCGGCCGACCATCATACTGAGTACACTCAGAGAGCCCCTGCCTGGTTGGATCGAGGGAACCAGGTAAAGTAAATTAAGAATATATATATAGAAAGAAAATAATTACGATAATTGTCGTAATTAAATTAATAATATAGATTTTTGTTCATGACATGGATCAGGACCGTGGACAGCCTGATCATTGGGTACGCCAAGGGGAAGCTGTCGTGCCTGTTCGGAGACCTGGACCTGATCAGCGACGTGGTGAGTGGTGGATCGTCCTTGAGCTTTGTTATGTTTATTTTTGGTATTGGCATATCGTCGAACAGGTTGAGTGCGGACGTGCAGATACCGGGAGACATGGTGGTGAACGCGATGGCGGCGGCGATGGCGGCGCACGCGGGAGAAGGGGGCGAGTTCATCTACCACGTCGGGTCGTCGGTGAGGAACCCGGTGGCGTTCTCGCTGATAGAGCAGTGCGGGTTCCGATACTTCCTGGAGAACCCTCGCGTGACGAAGAGCGGAAAGACGAGGAAGACGAAGAGGATGCCGGTGTTCAAGAACATGTTCTTCTTCCGTGCCTTCATGGCTCTCAGATTCAAGCTCCCTCTAGAGGTCAGTTTATAATAATAATAATAATAATAATAATAATAATAATAATAATAATAATAAGTACAAATTAAGTACAAATCTAATACTACAGTGGTACAATTTAATAAATGTAATTGAATGAGAAAATAAAAAAATAAAGTACAATTCCTTTAATTTTATTTATTTATATGATTGGATCGGAGCAGTTTTAATAGAAATTTAATTTTTTATGTGCAGTAGTTTTGATAAAGGTAAAGTAAAGTAGTTTAATTAATATTAAAATAATTTTAATTAGGTTAGAGTAGTTTTTGACTAATGTTAAATCAATTTGAAGTAGTTTTGATGAGAAAAATTATTAGTTATTTTTAACTATAATTTTTTCATAATTAAAATATCATATATATATATTTATATTTATATTTCAGAAATCATTTATTAGAAGCTAATTAATTTAAATCTTTTTTCATGGATGAATTTATTTACTTAGTTAATGCACCTTGTGAGTCTCCTCTCGGGCGGAGCCATCTTCGCGAGCGAATACAAGAAGCTCAACCGGATCTATAAGTTCGGAATGCATCTAGTCGACCTCTACCAACCATATGTCTTCTTCAAAGGCCGGTAGGCGTATCATATCTCGATAAATCTTTTCATTCAATCGAGTAAAATGACTTGCACACTTGTAACTTCACATCTTCGCGCGGTAAAAAGATAATCGATTCACTCGATGCATACATTTTTAACAAACGTTTTGCTTTTGGTTGAAGGTTCGACGATAAGAACTTGGAAGGGCTGAGGAGGAGCATGGCGCCGAGAGTTGACTGCGAGGTCAACATGTTTGACTTTGACCCCAAGCACGTTGACTGGGAGCTCTACTTCTCCACCATCCATATCCCTGGCGTCATGAAGTACTCATGCAAGTGATAGTGATTATGGTCAACCCTAATTAATTCTATATTTTTCTACAATAAAAGACTAATGCTGTTGCTCGTTAATGATGATGATCATGATATTTAGTGTTCAAAATGGCAATGTGAAAAAAAATTCCTTCGAGCATAAGAACCATCGAAGGAGAGTATTAAGATAATAGTAAAATTAGGTCACAAATTATTGATGAGCCAAGTAAGATTGATGAGCACATCCATTGCGATCCCCATAAAGATGAGAGTGATATTGTTCCATCAGCCGCAAGCACGATCCAATCTCGCTCTATTATGAAATCATTGGCCGCCAAATTAATTATTTACCTAACAATGATGGGTGTGTCTAGATCTAGATTCAATCTAGCGCGACTGATGAGTACTCATAATGACACACTTTTCCAATACGGTTTTTGCTTGGTGGCGACATGTTGTTATTAGCTCAGCATCGCAGATGGACCTATCGGATCCCCTCGTCCTGGTCTGGTTTAATTCTCAATCGGTTCAGGCCGAACCATATTGCAGTAGTAGAAATGTACAATGTTGGATTAGCTAGCTGGCTTCTATAAGATACTAAGAGATCTCTAATGCAAGGTTTGTGAGAGATTTATAAAATAAAAAATTCGTATAAAAAAGTTTAAACCATTGTAGATATGAGATTTGAGATTTGAGATTTATAGTTCAAGAACAGTAATGAAAACTCAAATTGTTCTTTTGTATATATGTATGGAGTCATGCAACTACATACTATGAATTATATCATAAAAAATTTCATTTAGAACTTTAATCATTGGAGATGTTTCAATAAAATTTTATAATATTGATATGGTATACTAAAATCATAAAAAAAATCATTTAGAATATTAAAGTGTCATAGAATGTTAACCGACATCTCATATTGTCGGTCACGTGGTTTGGTCTTATGGAGCAATCACTACAAGAAAATAGTAAAATAGCGACGAAATATTAGCGACGAAATAATTATTTGTAGCAAAAATAGACTATTAGCGACGGAAATCAATTTCGTCGCAAATAATAATATTAAAAAATATTTTTTTCCCAAGGTCATTATATTTGCGACGAAATTATCAAACTCACCGCTAAAATTTTAATATTAGCGGTGTGAATAAATACGGATTAGCGACGAATCCGATATTTCGCCGCAAAAGCTTATTATTAGCGGCGAATTTATATAATTTCGCCGCTAATTTGTATTATTAGCGGCGAAATAATGAATTAAAAATTCGCAGCTAATATGTTAGCGGCGAAAATTGCAAATTCGCCGCCAATATTACCATTAGCGGCGAATTTGATATTTTCGTCGCTAATAATAAGAATTAGCGGCGAATTCTATAGAATTCGCCGCTAATCCTCGTATTTCTCCCCAACGCGATCTTTCCCAAATCCGCCGCGATTTTTCTTCTCCTCCGCGTCGCGATCCTCTTCTTCTCCTCCGCGTGCTCTCTTCTCTCCGCGCTCTCTTCTTCTCCGTCCGCTCGCTGTCTCCATGTGCGCTCTCTTCTTCTCCTCCGCCACTGCCGCGATTTTAGGTTTTAGGTGCGCCATCTCTTCTTCTCCTCCGCCGCTGCCTCAATTTTAGGGTTTGGGTGTGCCATCTCTTCTCCTCCGACGCCGCCGTGAATCTTCTTTGTTTGACGAATCCTGCTCCGGCTCCGGTGACTTCTGCTCTTACCCAGCTCAGGTTTTCCTCCTCTGCTTCTTTCCCGCTCTGAGAAAAGGTACTTTCAATATATCAGTTTTTTCTCTCCATTTGAATAATGTTTGTGCTACAACATTAATTTAGCAAGGCATGAAGTGAAAAACTTGATCTTAATATGGCTGAGCAAGAGTTCTAATAACTTTTTCTACTGGTTGTCTCAGTTACACATGTACTTCAAGTATCTAGTGAACCAACAGTTGATAAGGGAACATATGGTTACTACTGTCTTGCATACTTCAACAACTATCCATATAAATATTTTGCACCTCTCATCTACTGAAAATGACTGGATTTATACTGTTTTTTTTGCAATATTTCAAAACCATTAAAATGAAGTATAAATGTTGTTTTTCATTCATTACTTTGCTAAAATATTATGGTCATCTTATCTTCATTGCAAAGAGTTTGGAACATTGATCTATATACGAATATGGGGAATGATGATTCTTGACGTGTAAAGCCTTATAAAATCAGGCAAGAAAACAGAAAATAAATACTTGTTATGATGACATGTTTACTAGATAGGATCCATATTAGAAGTGGGAATCCTAATAGGTCAAGTCAGATTTTTGGAAAATTTGATCCAACCCAATTAATTTTAATTATCAAGAAATTTCAACAATAGTCAGATTAGATATGAATAAAAAAAGTATTCCATTTAGTTTTTGAGTTTCCAATTATTTTTTTTTTGGTTTCAGAATCTTGAAAGTTTAATTAAAACCAAAATCCAAATACCACTTTAAATATTTCAATCTTGAGCTGAAACTTGAAATAGTTAAAATTCTAGGTTGACTCAAATCTATTTTTCTAGTTTGCCTGAGGATTATCAAATATTTCTGCTTACTCCTATTTGAACTATAGACCATATAGGATTTTATTCACATCAGAGATGAATATTTTGAAGTTGAGACAATAGTCCAAAGGACATGTCTTTCTTTACATGAACAGTCAAAAGAATCAAGAGAATCCTGACTTATTTAAGTTATTTAATGTAAGTTGCTTATTAATTTCATTAAAACTTATCATCAAACTTATTTATAAGAGTTGCGATGGTGTAAGTGCTTTGTTTGGGACTATATGTGTGTTTTGTTTGAATCTGAGGCATTTCAGGTAACTCATTCTATAATAAATGTCTTTTTATATAAAAATTTAATTATTTGTTCTATAACTATTATTTTATTTATATGAAATTTTGTGTTGTAGAAACGATCTACCATAAATGCTGAAAATCGAGGGAAACTTCCATATAACCATCGTGGAGGTTCTAAATCATTCATTCAATATAGTTACGATAGTGTAAGTGCTACTTTTATAGTTTTCATATATTGTTTGTTAGTGAATTTGTTCTTAACTGTGTATAATTATTTTTTATGATATTTTTAACATGTTATTTTTTCTAGGATGATATGGTGAGACTACGTGATGAGTGTATTCAAACACAAAATCCAGAAGAGATCATCAATGTAGTAAAAATTGCGTATACAGTTTGTGATCAGGTCCGCGATACTCGTTCTTATACTTTCCTGCCATACTAAAATTTTTATTCACATAAATTTTATTTATATTATCTTTCTGCCATACAGATTGTTATCTTTTCCTTACATCCAAAATATATTATATGATCTTTCTTTTTAGTCATATCTTTAGAGGTTAAGGACTCAATATTTGAGTGGGTTAATTTAGAATGTTGTTATGCATTGAAGAGGTAAAGGGAATTAAAATCATGTCCAACAGTTTCAACATGTCTAGGGAATTAAAATCATGTCCGACAGTTTCAACATGTCTAGGGAATTAAAATCATGTTTCAACAAGTAATCATGTCCAACAGTTTCAACGTGTCAACAATTTCAACATGTCTAGGGAATTAAAATGATAGTGAATAGCAAAACAAGCCAATAAATGTCTAACAAAACTTCGTGTGCTTAGAATACAACATATATGCTATGAACAGAAAATGAACCCATGAGTGAAGGGAAGTAATTATCTATTTAACCATGAGAACTCGGATTTCATCGATAAGTGTATTACTTCTTTCCTTTGCTTGCTTGGTAGCTATTTCCAGAGACATAACTACATCACCCAATGAAAGCTACAAAAAGAGAGAAATCTAATTAAACAAACAAGAAGATAACATAGCCAACAAGAAAGAGGTCAACAACATCTTACAATTGAAAGGTCTAGCTCAGGAATATGTTGGGACATAGACAGAACATCAATAGCCTGATCCACATCCCGCCATTCTTTATTTATCTTTCGGATAAAATTATCATCACAAAGCAACACAGAAAGCTCAACTTTATCATACTTGTCAATGTCATCCATAGAAGTATCTCTTGTCTTATATCTGAGGCTTTTAGATTATCACTCAATATTGATTTGCTTTACTGTTAAGATTATGAGGAAACATCAGACATGACATGCTGTTACTCTTTTCTAGGATTTTCATAATTACTAATTATTAAACAATCATGTGCTATTTTTAAATATGTTGAAACTTGTATTAGGTCCTCAGTACTCGTTCGGGATACATTAGAGGACTTGGAAGTGGGCCAAAGCCAGTTAAGTCCACTTCTTCAGATGCCACCTCCTCAAGCAAATCAACTAACACCGTATTACATGAAAAACTTGAATCCACTCAAGAATAATTAGCAAACACCAAAGTTCAATTAGCAAGTTAGGTCCACTATGATGTTGTGGATTTCTGGATGTGAACTTGATGTTTTGAACTTGTTACTTGTTTGTACTTTATTCGGATTGTTACTTGTGTACTTTATTTGTTATGTTACTTGATGTTAGACATTGATGTTGAGTACTTGTATCTCTTTTTTGTAAATGTTGCTAGATTTGTGAATTATACTTTGATGAAGTATGAGTTGTTTGTGAGTTTATTATTTGAGTTAGTATTTGTATAAGTTTGTGAATATTGTTGTTAGAGTTATGATTATTGTATGAGTTTGTAGATGTGTATTCAGATAATGCAGCAAATATTTTTTTTTAAAAAAATGAAGGTTAGCGACAATATCGTCGCTAAAAACTCGAACTTGCTTTTGTAACTGTTTGCAGCGAATTTGAATGGGGTTAGAGACGAAATATTTCGCCGCTAATATTTTAGCAGCAAAAAACAGCAATATCGTCGCTAAAAACTCAAACCTTATCATTGTTTGCGGCGAATTTTAATGGGATTAGCGGCGAAATATTTCGCCGCTAACATTTTAGCGGTTTGTGGCGAAAGGAAACTTGGTTAGCGACGATTTAAATCGTCGCTAAAATGTTAGCTGCGAAATTAATCTAATTCGTCGCTAACATCATCGATACCGTTCGTGGCCGTTTGCGGCCAAATAAAACACGTTAGCGACGACATTCGGGAGATCGTCGCTAACGTGTTTGCAACGACAAAAGTTGGATTCGTTGCAAACAAATTTCTTAGCGGCGAATAAATTTAATTCGTTGCTAAAGGTTTAGCGTCGATTTAAATGACTTAGCGAATAGTTAATTATGTCGTTAATATATTGGCGACGAAACCGTATAAAATCGTCGCTAATAATTGTTTACGACAAGCTTATAACGACGATTCTGACGACGAAATTATATCGTCACAAATAATGGTTAGCGACGAAATATAATATATTAGCGACGAAATAGTTCGTCGCTAAATATCAGTTTTCTTGTAGTGAATTGTCTTCCAAGCGGGGACTTTGAGAGGTCACTCATTTAATATGAATAAGTTTGAATATATCTTTATGTTGAGCTCGTTAATATTTATAAATAAAATTATAAAATATTCATAATAAATACAGACTGATAAATACATCACAAAAATTAAAATAAATTAATTAATTTTATAATATTAAACTTGCTAACTATTCAAATAAAAATTCAAGATCCCAATCACAGAGAAAACTCAGTATTCATGAAAGGAAGTTCAAATCATTGCCCATGTGGTTACGGCCACCAACTTTTACGAGAGATGCGTAATTTTTTTTTAAAAGAAAAATATACATTTCTAATTGGGCAAAAGTAAAAAAGACATTTTTATTCTTAATCATGACAAAGAGATGCCCCATTTTATTTATTTTTTTCAAAAGACTTTCCACCCCACTATTCACAATTACTTAACTGCTTTAACATTTTTATATTACTATCTCATGTGTAAATCCTAAGTCGGTAGGATATGTTATAATTGCTATCATTTAATAGGTGTTATGTATTGATCCAACGGTAAGATAGGCCCTCGTCCGACAGAGGGTCTTAGGTTATGTGTGATGTCAAAGTCAACCGTCAAGGTAAAAGTCAACGGTCATCACCTAAGTACGGTTCAGCTCGGGTCCGAGCTCCTGACGTTCGGCAGGTGACTAGCACGGCTTAACAGCAGGGAACCAGGGCTGAGTGGTTTTTGTCTCGGCCGAGCGGGAACCATGGTCATCGAGGTTCTCCCGTTCGCCTGGGCAGCGCCGGGGCCGCCGTATGATTGGCTGAGCAGATGTCCCGCTCGACCGACCGCGACGTCAACCGAACCGTTCTTCCGTTCGGCTTGGGACAAGACAAAAGGGGCAGGTAACTCTCTTCCTCGAGACAAGCGTCGCTGACAGGCAGCATGGTCGGCGGCCGAATCAGACAGAGAATCGTACGACGGAAGTTTCCACCGTCACGTCAAGGATATGCTCGTCCTATTGAGGTATGGCGTCAGACGTGCTTTTCTGACACACTTATTACAGGTATGCGTTGAGAAGCATGCACGTCTCGGTAAGCGTACATGCGCCTTCAGGGAGTCCAGACTTCAACGGAGGTATGCGCGATTCATCACTGTAGCTACAGTTCTCGTCACTCTCTTTCAATTTCTTGTCGTCGGGAGCTGACTTGAGCGTCGGAGGACCGCCGCCGGGAACCCGAACCCCTTCCTAGCTCGGTTTTGTGCTTGTAGATTTTCGCCGGAGGTCTACGTCACTCAGAGGGTCACGCGGAGTCAACGAAAGCGCCACGTTCCCACGACCATCGACTTAGCACTCGGACATGATCATGTATATTATAGCAATTATAATTTCATAATTGTTACAATGTATATTTAACATATTTAAAAATATTCATGTTATAGCAACTAACGTTCTTAGCTATTATAACAAGATCTCAATAATGTCAATCTATTCTTTACGTTATAATAGTTACAAAACTATCACTGTTATAATATGTGTACGTCTTCAGGACGTAGCGTAAAAGATCGGTGTATGATATTTTTAACGAAATAGTTAAGGGTCGATTATCAGAATAATCTACATGATTTATCTCACCATACGCCTTTTACTTTTATATATATATATATATATATATATATATATATATATATATTTTTTTTCTTCATATCCATGAGATTATCACTTGGAGACATTAAGAAAATGGATCTATTTGTTTTTTTATAATGCATTTGATCGATTTAAAATTTAGACGGGAGATTTTGATATAAAATAATAATGGGAATAATATTAAACAGTAGTTACAGTGTAACAAGACGTCTTTTAATTTTTACCCTTTATAATTTAAGAGTTCAGATTTTATGCCATTAATTCGGAAGATAGACAGTCTTCTCTATAAATTTGGAACACACATATTAATTCATATCGATATCTAGGGTCTGAGTGTTTCTTGATTGTTTTACAGGTGTCGATGGGTAAGGGCTGTTAATGATGGGCATGCAGATATGATTTGTGGTGGGAGCAAAGCATTTGATGAAATTTACAAATGAGTGTGTGGGGCTTCAAATGTTTCTCCATGTTTCAGCCAGTAAAATGAAATCCGGTCCTTCGGGCATAACTGAATTAGTATTTGATAGGTAGATTACTATATAAAAGTAAGGATCGAAGACTCGGAGGAATAATTTTTAAAGAATAAAATCTCTCTTATCTAAAGAGATTTTTTAGTCATCATGATTTACTGTCTTTATTTCACTGCATAACTGACGATGTATAACCGACGATGAAAGATACTTGGGGTGATGGAGCTAGTCATCCTTTGTGACATGGTAAAATGAAATGATATCAAGTCATTTTGATTCAAATTATTACAATATAAAGTCATTTTGACTGAAACTGAAGAATTAAGTCTCATACATGTGGTATTAAATGGATTAAGTTATCAGATGTGGATTGCATGTGTAGATTCAATAGTTTGATTGGTTAATATTAATAACGGTTAAGATGTATAGTCTTTGTAGGGTAGGGTAGGTTTTGTATAAGAGGAGAGGATTGATTTCAATTTCAGAATCATGTTAGATGATGTTGAAATTGCCCCTGCCGACCGGCACAATTAGCACTTCTATGTGATGTTACTATAATAAGTCATGAGATTGATTCTCCAGCATATGCAAAATGAAATGTGGGTCACCTGATTCCATGCAAAGGGTTACTGTGCTTGACGAAATCTTCCTTAATTTATCTTCCTTCCATGGCGATGATTTTGATATAAGAGAAGAGAGTTGATTTCAATTTGAGCATGATGTTAGATTATACTGAAGTTGCTCCCACCGACTGACACAGTTGACACTTACATGTGATGTTGCTGTAATAGATCATGAGATCGATTATCAACGTGTGCGAAATGAATCGTGAGTCACCTGACCCCATGCAAAGGGCCACTTAATTTATCTTCCTTCTAGATCGCATGGGATAGTCTGGGAGAAGCCCCCAGATGAGGGCTATAACCTTTGCTATAATAGATGATACTAAAGTCTCCCTCGACACGGTGCGATAGAGGTAGGACGGGCTCCCATGTAATGAAGATTCCAATCTCTCAAAGGACATATCATGCATATGATCGGCGTTCGAATCACTCATGATGTTAGGTCATTCGTTAGGGCCCATTTGTACTTTTTAAATTTACCCTAATGATAAATAGAAAGTTTCCGTGAGACTAGGATATTAAAATATGAGCTTTTTCTTCTTAGTCTCTACTTGCCATTGAGACGAGGACTTTGGTTGTCGCTTAGATCCCTTCCATTGCATTCACAGGTTCATTCTATGACAAGAAACAATTAGTTGACATTCATCACTAATTAGCGATCAAAATTAATTTAATTATATTACTAATTCGATCACTAATAAATCTCACTTAATAAGAGGAAGACTTGATTATTACTGGGGAAGGTCTTTAGTAAGGAATAAATACTGAGACACCAATATATACCAAAGATTCGATAGGATCTAGCTACAAGTTTGGCATGCACCTTGCTTATTTTTATAGGCCCTACTGTTACTCTGGCCGTCTGTGCGTGATCAGACGGCCAGAGTAAGGTTTTTAAGAGGTTGTAAAATGAAAAAAAAAAATTGATAAAAAAGTTTAAATCATGGTAGACGGAAGGTTTGAGGTTTTTATTTCAATAGTAGTTATGAAGTTTTAAATCTATTTTTTCTCTCTTGAAATTAGTATATAATATGGGTGGAGCTATTCGAAATAAAGAAGAGTGATTTGATAACGTAAGATCATTAAAAAAAAAAAAAAGCAAAAATTAAATGGGCACCTATTTATGTTTTCGTGTATTTTATTTATGATTAAAAATCAAATGAACACCTCTCTAGGCCCCTTTTAAAATGATCTACCCAAAATATCCTATATTAGTTAATCATTCAACTGCGTAGAACCTAGCAACTAGCTTCTACAATTATAGAAGCTAACATCTAACTTTTATAACATGTAGGAGCTACTTATACAATATATTTTTTGATTATTCGGCTGTGTAGAGACTAATAACTAACATTTTCATGTTATAGAAGCAAACAACTAGCTTTTAGAGTACAAACTTTATATCATTTTAATTTTACTTATGTGATTGATAACCTGATTAAAATAATATTTCAACTAGCCAAATAGACAATTGAGACTTCATGACACTTATTATATTTTAAATGAATATTATCTTATCATGATCGATTGTGTAGAAGCTAGCATTTAGCTTCTACAACGTGCAAAATCTAGTTGCTAGCTTCTATAACGTATAGAAGCTAGTTGCTAGCTTATAATGATAACTTTATATCATTTTGATTTTAACCTGATTAAAATAATATTTTAACAAGTAAATCAAAAGATGGAGCTCTATGATACTCATTATATTTTAAATTAACATAATTTAATCATCATCGAGCATGTAGTGGTTAACATGTAACTTTTACAATATATAACGACTACCTAATAGTTTTTGCACTCCATGTTATAGAAGCTAGTAAGTAGTGCTTATGTCGGCACTAGGGGGCCGCTAAGGTAGCGGATCTACCTTTTTTAGTAAGTAGTGTTTATGTCTCTCGGCATAGCACAGACGGTAGACATATGACATTTTTATCGTAATGATCAGTGATTGATTCTTAGGAATTGACGATCTGAAGTTTACTCTACTATACGCCTATGACCTATATATATATTTATCTCCTTCTATATTTGTGAGGCTGATATTAAGAGAGCTACTACGATAGCAATTTTTTAATGCATAGTTTTTATAGCCCCGGATACCGTGTGTATGACATTTATGGTATAATGACTAGAGAAGTTTATTTAATTCTTTTTAAAAAAAGATATTAATATATTGCTTCTGTTAATTCAAAACATTTTTTTTTAATGTTTGGAAAATAAAAATTATAGGATGACTTTTTTACCACGAGTAGTATATTTTTATGATTTAAATATGGAATTTATGTGACATATCACATGGTTGAGGAAAAAAAGTGCTCACGATTGAAGATGGCTTTAGAGTTCAGGTACTAAGAATATTCTTTATTATTATTATTATTATTATTAAAATGATGTGGAAAAAGACTTCAAATTTAAATAAAACTGCTGATCAAAATTGCCACAGCACAAATCAAAGTTATTCCAGCCTCCAGTGTCGATTGAAACTGCCCCACTATTGTTATCACTGTTTCTTCCAAAC
Organism: Zingiber officinale; assembly: GCF_018446385.1. Classification (NCBI taxonomy): domain Eukaryota; kingdom Viridiplantae; phylum Streptophyta; class Magnoliopsida; order Zingiberales; family Zingiberaceae; genus Zingiber; species Zingiber officinale. The sequence continues at coordinate 119,387,521 of NC_055999.1, forward strand.
TGTTTTAATACTATGTAATACTTTTGATTAACCCTGAGACTACTGTATAACAATTATACTCTCTCAATGATTAATCAGATATCTAAAATGTTCAACCATTAATCAGATATATGTAGCATAAACGGGTGGATACATGACATCTCTGATACAATGATCAGGGATCGATTCAAAAGATTCAAAAGTTAAATTATAATATTAAGCAAAAATCTCTTTTTAGGTAGACACGTTAAAGTTTATTCTTCAAGTGACCCCTTAATTGTCTAAATTTAACATGATCGATCTTACCATGACAGAAGACTTCATCCAGGAAACCCAACCAGGAAACCCAACAATGCAACCAGTCTACTGCCATCTTGCTATCTGCAAAACCTTGGATCACAAAAAATTAAAAAAACAAAGAATCTCTTTTTGAGTTTTTTATATTCGAGTTTAAGTAACTTCAGTTGGAAATTGTTTATCCACTTTACTTATGGATGATACAATTCTCCAACTCAATCCACCAGAAATTCAGAATCCATAAAACTGAAGTTATATAACATGGAATGTTTTTTGTGGCCTCAGAGATGCTATATCATTATGAAAAACTTTCAGTTGCTACAAGTCTACAATGAGTTGTCATTGTGGCCCTGGAACACAAACCGATCAAAAAATGGTGCCTACTAATCCAAAAAACTAACTGAATGTGATACAAGGTTTAGGAAGATCTATAATTTAGAGAAGCTGCTAGAAGCTCAGAAACCGGCCATTGCTTATGACTATACCACTTTGAAGAACATTGGTGCCAAACGAGCATCATCGAATGTTTGTGAGGATGGAAACTGGCGAAGGGTAGGCAATGTTGCTAACCTTTTATTTTGATGAGAAGGAATTCTTCAACTTCTCCCATTCATTAGGCCCGTCGGGATGAAGATTGACAATGCATTTCACAAACCTTGTGTTCGAGCATGCAAGAATCGTACTCAAGGCTACATTTGAGTGGACAGTTTTCCTAGGAGTTGTTACCTTTCTTTCTTTGAGCCAAGCATACATAGTAAACCTCAGCTTCATCTTGTCTATATTGTAGCACAAGAATGCTGGAAAGTTAACAAGTGATTCAATCGAATAGCCCATGTGATTCAGAAGAAAGTCAATCTTTTTCTCAATTGTATCTATTGATTGATTAAGAATGGCAGGAACTGCCTTAATCATCTGAGAAACAGTGTTGCAATCTAATCCAGCATTCACTAGGACGTCAAGTGTCTCTTGCAGTTGGTCCCCTCTCCCTCGGAACTTGCCCAGTGCTTTAGCCATTTCTTCAGAATTCTCTATAAACCCCAGCTTCAACTTCTCCCATTCATTAGGCCCGTCGGGATGAAGATTGACAACGTATTTCACAAACCTTGTGTCCGAGCATGCAAGAATCGTACTCAAGGCTACATTTGAGTGGACAGCTTTCCTAGGAGTTGTTACCTTTCTTTCTTTGAGCCAAGCATACATAGTAAACCTCAGCTTGATCTTGTCTATATTGTAGCACAAGAATGCTGGAAAGTCAACAAGTGATTCAATCGAATAGCCCATGTGATTCAGAAGAAAGTCAATCTTTTTCTCAATTGAATCTATTGATTGATTAAGAATGGCAGGAACTGCCTTAATCATCTGAGAAACAGTGTTGCAATCTAATCCAGCATTCACTAGGACGTCAAGTCGCTCTTGCAGTTGGTCCCCTCTCCCTCGGAACTTGCCCAGTGCTTTAGCCATTTCATCAGAATTCTCTATAAACCCCAGCTTCAACAAGAAATTGGTCTTTTCTTGAAGAAAATGTCCATCCATGTTACGGAAAATGAGAACATCAACCTTCTTTTTTGAAACTAATGTTCCAAACTGACTGGGATCTTCTTTTATAATCTCACACAACGTTATCTTGGATACATTTAGGTCTGTCAAAACAACATCAGGTTTCTTACAAGAACAAGAACCCAAAACTTGGGCATGGGAAGACAAAATGCTAGCAATATCATCGCTCAACATTCCAATCTCTGCTAAGAAATGCACAGACTGCAACAAGTTTTTCGTGAAGTTCCCAGCCAGGATTTGCGGGTACTGCACAAATAAAACTAATATATTGGACTTTCTAAGACCCAGCTTTAACAGGATTGCAACTACAATGTATATTTTCTTTCCAGAATCATCAAAAACAAAATTTGGGTTGTTTCTAACCAGAGAAGACAATTCATTCTTATCACAACCAATTCCATCAAGAAAATTCAGCATACCAAGAATCCATTTCCAATTATAAAAGCTCTTGTCTGACAAACATCCTCGGATCCAATCCAGCTCAATACCTAGGCTCTTCAATTTCCCAAGAACCTTATGAAAGTTTGCATTTACACCACCAACTAAAAGTGAAGGACAGCATGTAACAAGATTGATCATGGTAGGTTTGCTGAGCCCAAGTGCTTCATAAGCACAAAGCTTTGAGTGCAAAACACCAAAATCATACCTGAAAATTTCAGTCTCTTCTTTGTACATCTTACCAATCTTTCTTCTGGGAACTCCATAGTTGCAAAGAATATTATAGTTCTCGAGCAAAACATCATCATCCTCGAGAAACATCAGATTTCGAGGAAGGAGGGGCTGAATTTCTGATGGGTTCAGACCCAAACTTTCAAAAAAGGGCTCAAATTCATTGATGGGGTGATAGCGAAGATATCTAGAGAGGGACCTCCCTACATCATCATCATTGTCAATCTTCGCAAGTATGCGCTGGAGGAACTCAGGAGAGTTCTTGCTAATGTGCTCAGCGTCCATGAAAGGCAGGCCTCTGGTAACATGAAGGTAGTCAACGAAAGCATTTTGAGCATCTGTTCGGTCAGAGCGAGTGATTCTCTGTCCAGAAGAAGCATCAGGAAGTTCTTCTGCACACACTGAAGCAGCCAGAGCAACTCGAGTGCTAGAAAAAAACCGATCTTGCTGCCGATTTAGATGGCTCTTGAGAACGAAGGCATCTCTAGTGGAAAACAGTAAGGTTCTGTGACAAAGCCACGCGCTTCCGTGATCAGCTGGTGAGGTGTTACGCTGATTGGAACCTCTACACGGGAATTTCGCTCTAGGGGACGAGGCAGGAAGAGAAGAACAGGAGAAAAAGTAACGTTTTGGAAAACCAACAGAAACACTAGGAGGAATCAGAGACGCACGCAGTCGGGAGAGAATTTTGGTAGAATGAATGCCCCGAATCAATAAGAGAAGTGTCATGATCGGTTCCTCAAAGCTCGAAGATCGCCGCTGGTTAACAGGAGATGATACTTTTGCAGTGGATGCCGCCGGAAAATTGCAATAGGATCTGCTGCATACCTCAAATTGCAGGGTTTCAGGCTGTTCTGGCTTCTCCTGAGAAGGAAAGACGAGTTTATTTGGGGGAAGTGGTGGTTTTTGCTAGAACCCTAGATTGGCTTGTTCTATCAAACGGGTGTGGTGACTCGGAGAGTTCAATCGCAACCGTTAATTTTCTACGAACGCTCCTATCGAGCGATGCATGTGCTTTTTATCCATACGAACACCAAAATAACGGTCAACGGTCTAGACAAAAAAATTAAAACAGCCGCTTTGATCCATAACATTAACGATAAAGAGACACTAACACTTAAAATTATTAAAATAATATCTCATTTATAATTTTTTATTTAAAATATTTTTGACAGAAATCAAGGTATTTTTTTTTTCAAATTCCAACAGATCTCCCACTTAAAAAATAAAAAATAAAAAATCATAAGGACACCCACCACTAGCTCATCTTATAAAATAGCACAACAACCTTTCATTGCATCGCTCTAATTATTTTCTAAATTTTGAACCATTTGGATAAAAAATAAAAGGATATTTTTTTTCCAACTATTTAAAGAGGCACTTCATTTTGATTTTTATTTTTTTTCTCAAAAGGGCACTCTATACCGTCAGCTTGCTTTGTAAAATAATTATCCACTCCATTATTTTCATTATTATCTTTCATCTATATTTTCATATAAATCCTAAACCGGTCCCCTCGCATGGGTCTAGTTACTAACACATGAAGTATTATCATCATGAGGTCTGGGATTAGAATTTCGGTAAAACCAAGGTAAATGTATTTCTTATGTGCTAGTCACTATTCCAAAGGTTAGTAACCGTCCGTGATTTACCTTCACCGTGTTGACCATGGGACAGAGCCGCTGGTGGCGAGCATATTCACCTTTTACCACCATGTAAATCCTAAACCGAAGGTGCATTTAGTAAGGTAGTGCATGCAAGATAGTACTAACACCCAGTATCATCCACCTAGATATTAGTTTGTAAAAATCAGTATCACCTTGATACTGATTTCCATGAACGAGTATCAACATACTGGTTTTTTGAATCTAGTTTTTAAAAATCAACTCCAACGTTGGTGCTGTCAAGTGGTGTTAGTCATTAAACTCCAGCATCTTGGTCTTTTGGAGCTGGTCTTTAAAGATCAACTCCAACGATTGGTGTTGGTCTTTAATGATCAACACCAAGTAGTGTTAATTTGTAGAAACCAGTACTTGATTTGTAAACAAGCACTTAGGATACGTTTGGTTAGGTGTAATGCAATTTAACTTGTAATATAATCAAATTTATAATGTAATGTAATCTTAATTACATTACTATATTTGATAATGTAATGTAAGTAAACTTTGATTACAAAGGTGATTACATACCTTAGGGTGATTATATTTTTTGATTACAAATTCATTTTATAAGATATGTAATTTGTATTATTATAAAATGATAAAAATATTCCGTGACCTTTACTGGTGCCCGCCGCACCTTTGTCGGAGTTTGCGGTAACCGCCGACCGTCGCTGACAATCACCAGCCGCCAAGGGCGTAGCCAGGGCTGGGCTTTACTGGGCTCTAGCCTAGTGCAGCCTAGCAATGCCCGGTAATTTTAGCTTCACCTAGTAAGCAATGCCCAGCAATTTTAGGCCTTAATCTTACTATGCTGGGCTTGGCTTTACTGGGTTCAACATTTTTAGCCCAGGGTTAGGTGAGTAAGCAATGCCTAGCAATTTTAATTAGGTCTTAACCTTGCTATGTTGGGCTGGGTTTTACTGGGTTCAACATTTTAGCCCAGGCAATCGGCGGCCCGCTGGCAACTGGAGGTCGGCAGCGAATTAGGGGTATATTCGATATTTAAATTTTGATGAAACGATGACCTCATAATATAATTAGATTACATAATATAAATCAGCACCAAGATGGGTGGTGTGAGCACCACCTTAGTATTGAAAGTGGAGCTGATTTGTAAAAGTCAATATCATCTTGGTACTAATTTGTATAAACTAGCACCATCTTATATGTGATGAAAGAAAAAAAAAAAGTTGTTACATGTAGAGATTTAAAAATTAAATTTTAACGTCGGATGTCGTCCATCGCTGCTGTGTGCATATGCTCGACAACACGCGTGGGGTGACGCGCGTCGCTTAGGGGTATAATCGAGTTGAGCCGAACTCTTGGATATTTGAGTTTGACTCATTTATAATCGAGCCGAGCTCGACCTTTATTTAACAAATATATTCATGGCTCACGAGCTTTATCGAGCTTTTATCGAGTCTAAACGAGCTTAATAAATATAAATTATAAATTATAAATTTAAATATTCATTAAAAACTAAATTATATATTTTTTAAAAAATATAATATTCTGGTTAAAATTTATAATTTTATTCTAATAAATAAATTTAATATATTTATCTATATTTTTCATAAATAGAATATAAATTTAATATCAAAACTATTATTTTTTTATTTAAAAATTGATTCATGAGCTTAATGAACATGTTCACAAGCTAACGAGCCGAATATTATGAAGCTTGAGATTGATTTGTTTATCTTAACGAGCCTCATTAAACGAGCTCAAACGAACTTTTATCAAATCGAGCTTCGAATAGTTCACAAGAGGCTTGACTTATTTATATCCCTAGCATCACCCAACATAATTTTGAGTAAAAATATTATATATTATCTGAAAAGGATCATTCAAGAAAAAATTTTAAAATGAAACATCTTTTTTATATTTTAAAATAGAACGTCCTATCATGATGATTTTTGATGAAGCTTCGATGACAAAAATTTATAAAGATTGAAGCAGATATTGGGTTTCTAAGATGACCATCAGCTCAAGATGTATGACTTCTGTTTTTTATATATGTTTAATAAAATAAATAAATAAAAAAATTTGAAGACTATAAATTTTCTTTTTAAAAAGTATAAAAATTTATAATATTAAATTATTTACAATATCTTTAAAATAAAAATAATATAAATTGAACTCGATAAAAAAATTTAATAAATAAATTTAAGCAATTTTTAGATGATTTTTTTAGAGAAAATATAAAAGTTTTAAAAATCAACTAGGCTAGCTTTAGGTAGAGAAAAATACACTATCACAATTTTAATTTTGCATGCAGCCCCTACTCTCTAATCACAATAAAACTTTGTTACCATTCTATGCATACAAAGTTTTATTTCCTTAACTCCTTCATGCAAATATTATTATCTAATTGACCCTTAGATTTGTTAGGTACAAAAGATCAATAAATGAGTATAATTCCTTTTAAATCAACACTTGAAATTAGAATCGAGTATATTTTCTATTAAATTGAGCACGAATTTTTTCTTGCTTTAATATATTCCTTCTAAATTCAGCACAATTTAAATAAAATCTAATATATTTTTATTCAATTAAGTATCATTTAAAGAAAATCTAGTATATTTTACATCCAATTGAGGTGGAAAAAGAATCGTGTTTAATTTGATAGAAAATATACTAAAATGAATATAATTCCTCTTAAAAACACTTTTATTAGAATTAAATATATTTTCTATTAAAATTGTCTCTCATATATTTTAAGTACAAATAGTCTAAAAATAAGTATAATTTCTGTTAAATTCAACATTTTAAACTAGAATTGAGTATATTTTCTATTAAATTGAGTACGATTTTTTTCCTACTTAATATAATTACTCATAAATTATCATCATTTAAAAAAAATCTAGTATATTTTCCATCCAATTGAGTACTATTTAAAGGAAATATAATATATTTTCTATCCAATTGAATGGGAAAAAAATCGTTCTTCTAATTTAATATACTGAATTTAAGAAAAATTATATTCATTTTTAGACTTTTTATACTTAAAATATCAGGGACAATTAGGTAAATATGATTGAGTAGAGAGTGAAAATAAATTTTTTTATATAATGGAGACTGCATTGAGGATTGCATACAAAATTTCCCAAATATAAAATCCAACACGTAACAATTACAATAATAAGAAAACAGCCTTCCTAAACCCATAACCACCTCTAATTAACATATCGTGCCGTATACATACTCTATTTTACAACTCGAAGTTGCAAAAAAAAAAAATCAACGTTTGAAAAAGGAACCTCCATAGGATATACCTGAGCCATTATGATACATTTGAGGATTTAATTGAATCTAATTGGTTAATTAACATAGTAAAGATTACAGCTTTAACCTATGAACCATCTCAGCTCTGGTGTTTCCTATGGAGGGCTCTTCTCTAAAATCTGAGTTCCTCTAAGCGGATTGTAGCTTTGCTGATGATATTCCTTCAACCCTGATGAAATGGACCTCTAATAAAAAGCTGAAGCATTGCTTGCACACATGGACATATGAAAGGATCTCATACCGAATTTTAGGACTTGCCTCACATCACTCTGCAAGTATATGAGTTGATGTAAATTATTGCAGATCTTGGATAGATGTACTGGTATCAGGTAAATAGAAGTCAGCATGATATTCCTTCAACCATGACGAAATGGGCATCCTCTAATAGAAAGCTGAAGCATTGCTTGCACTCATGGACATATGAAAGAATCTCATACCGAGTTTTAGGACTTGCCTCACACCACTCTGCAAGTATTTGGGTTGATGTAAATTATTGCAGCTCTTGGATAAATGGGAATCCTAGGTTGCAAATGTCGGGAAGATAAACATCCCTTAAGTGGTGTTCTTTGAGTAAATGAATAAATTCTGCATAATGCCATACTGGGTCGCTGATGGCTGATCACATTTTCTCATCACACTAAACATATGGAGAAATGGAGCAGCAAGTCCAAGCTTAGGCTCCAGTGTGTCATTTGTTACTGACGTTAACAAAATAAACACTATTTTCGATAGATATTATAGCCAAATTGTTGATTGGCCCGCCCTGACCTCTCTTCTGGTTTGTGGGATCGTCAGGACACTCCATAGCTATATAAACTTTCAACGAAAAGGATGGTGCTTTTGGAGTTCCATAAAATGGAACATGGAGAGTCTGGTTTCTCTTTGCCTCAGATCCTTTGAATTGGCTTAGATCAAGGAAGACATAGTTAATTGACTTGCCCATTTCCATTAAGATCCAGAGCCTGTCATTGTTTAAAACCTCGTATATAGTTATGTGGAAGGGGATGCCAACTGGTAGTCCTGGAATAAAAGTCAGAGGGTTTTCTGAATCATTTCCTATAACTCGAACTTCGGCTTTTTTCTGTTTGAATCTTCCAGAATATGTCACCTTTTGAGGATAGAAGAGTTCCACCATCTTTCGGAACACATGTGGATGGAAGTCTGTATCCGTTGTGCATCCATTGCAAACACGCCTGACTTCTTTGGCAAAAGCAGAAAGATTAGATGATCCTTCACAAAGGAACTCCAAGCGCAAAATTATAGATTTCAGCTCTGCGAATATAGGTTCAGGGTGTACCCCAATCTCGGTGAGTCTAAAAGCATAACTAAGTAAGGTCAACTCTAGAACATGACACTCTTCGTCGCTCTGCAGATCACAGAAGGCATTCCTCAATCTTTTGAGATTTGAGTCTAACTTTTCCAGTTTGATATCCAGTGCCGTCATACCCATAAAGTGAGATCCAGTTGATAGACACCTCTCCCACACTTCAGCAATCAAATGGATTGCCTCAATGTACAATGATACAAAGTCTAAAAATCCACAAGCAGATTGGTCAACATCCAAAGCAATGGTTTCTAATTCTTCTTTGCAATCCCTATGTGAAATAGAAATCATACAACATAACTTGAAATACATTGAAATGCATTTACTGTAAGAGTGACTAAACACCAAAAGAACAAAGAGTACCTTAACAAGCTTCGCACTTTATGTAGCTGATGTGACTTGATCAAGGGCCAGGCTTCACCAATAGTTTTCAAATTAAGCTTAATGGAGTGCATTATTTCATCATTCAACAGCTCACTGCTGTCCTGCAGTTGCTCAGGGAATGTTACTATCTCGCTAAAATCCAATGTATTTCCCTTGAAAGCAAAATCAAACATTGTGAAATCAACTGGGCCAGCAGAACTGTATAACTTATTGACTTCTTTGCTTTGAGAGCATAAATAAGCAACAAGGGAATCTTGGCTTATAGCACCTCTAAGAGCTGAGGCAATTCTTCCACAAAGAGGAACTGCATAAGAAAACAGAACCGCAGGTATATCAGTAGTTCGCTGTTCATTGAAGAAAGATGATGAGATGATTAACACTAACTTTGCTGCTGCCCCAGGACTATCTAAGATCAGCTCTCCACATGAGAGATCTGTCTGGATAATTGAAAATGAAAGTTAGCATTAGTGTCCCAGTGCATTTAGTTAAGTCAAATCTTAACAATTATAACATGGATTGTGAAGTAAATGGATCTTATGAACATGGCAACATGCTCCTTTATATCTATAAAAAAATGACATACCTTTTTCGCAAATTCTTTAGCTACCTTAGTCGAGAACTTCTTGTGATTCTTACCAAGAAAGAAAAGAACAAAGAAGATATCTTTTTCTTCCTGCAACAAGATGTGGCATACTTGACAAGTCAGTTTGAGGACCAATTAGGAAGATTTTGAACGAATAGCAAAATAAAGAATTTGTCAGTTGCCATTTTTCTATCACCAAGTTGGCTTTACCATGAGTTTGATCAGAGGATTCTGAAAAGGTATTCTTGCCAAAAAATTTATAAAGAGAGATTATATTTTTATTACAACTAATGACCGCATGCAGAGATTGAAAGTAATCCAGACACTATTTGAAAGCAATGCTAATCAAGATATCCTCAAATGGAACACAATAGTGGTATGAAGCTTCCATAAATTATTGGATATCTCCAAATTATTTGGAACCGGCAAAATGGACCTTATCCTATCATTAATCTTGTACGACCATATTGTTAGTGGCACCTAAAACACCTAACTTTTTTGCCAATGTTTAGCATTTTTTTTTTTGTCTTGATCCACCCTCACACCCTTGATTTAAACTAATGCAAACTACATAATTATGAATCTTATTATTATAAATATATACTAACTTAATCTAATTTATGTCATCTTTTGTTTATCTGCCTATCAAAGCTACACGTAATTGCTTGCAAGTAGTAAATATTTTTATTTTCTCTTTCAGTAATTTTCTCATGATGTAGCGTCAAAACTTCAAAAACAGGGGTAAAGAAGAAAATTATTTCAACTAGAAATTAAGAAAAAGAACATAACAGTGGATAATATAAGTTGAAACAGGGAAAAGTTTACCAAAGTAAAGATAAATAAAGCATTTAAAGAAAATGATAGAGGTCATTAACTAGAGAATAAACATAGTTACATTTAAATTAATCTCTTAAAAGAACATGCAAAAAATTTCAAAGCAAAGGGGGAAACATCACTGTCATAGTTGTACTTGAATGGCATATATCAATGGCACAGCCCCTTTTCCGTCTTTATGATAAAGAATTATTATTTTTTATAGGAAGAACAATTGATCTTCCCAAAAATAACAAAAATATTTGTATATTGTGCAGGTAATTGTATTGAACCCACAATGAACACATTTTCAGAAACAGTTTCTTTCTTTAAAGATGAAAATAGAAGAATCAGATTTGTTTTGTTCAAACAAGGGGGATCTATTTTTCACCTCGATTTGTTTTTTCAGCCAACAAGAAATTAAACAATCCACTTGAATGGTTGGTTCCATGGGACAAGAGGAATAAAACGAGCTCTGTTGAGTCTATGAACTATGGTGCCATGCCAGAACCAAGTGCATGGATGATATCCTTTACTACCCGCAGCAATAAAAACTCAGCATATAATTTACCAATTACAGTACAGAGATCAATTTTGTGATTAATGAAAGTTTAATTTCTTTCAAAGAAATGCATTTTATCATTGTCCGTGTTCCTCCAAAGAAAAGCATTAGTAGTCTTGCGACAAGATCCATAAACAAATTGGAGTTAGCAGTTATAAACAAACAGATATCTAATGGGATTTAATTAAGGGATCAACATAAAGAGTGACTATTGAGGTGCATAAAACAAGAAATGGCAAGAAAAATATACTTCTAGAGAGTGTAACATGGAAATGCACTAAAGCAAATCCTACAAAGTCAAACCTCTGGGAATGTCTCTAAATTGGTGATGAGAGAATCAATTGCTTTAGTGAATGTCACAAGATCAGGCAACTTCACTAGCTGAAGCAGTTTCCTTGCTTTGCATCTTATCGAGGCATTAATATCTGATAACAGCCAAAGAAACTGCAGAGGTTCCCAAACAATTTAGATCACATAAAAACAAGAAGAGTAAAACATAACTGGAATTCAATTCAACCATGGCTAATTTATGCTATTTATTGCGCAAGACTAATCATGAAGGTTATGAATGATATCACATCTATCCATAATTCACATCATACGCAGTGGCAATAAACAATAAGCATTAGATCATTAGTGAGACATGAATCATGATGCAGCAATAAATCACATTACAATAACGAAGAAAGGAATATAAGATTAGATCACATACCATTTGCGTGTGTTTACTCTGTATTATTAGGCTGTTACAAGTTGCCATATGACACAGTGTTTGCAAAGTTTGTAATTGAACCACCTCTGTATCATCATTTAACATATCCATTAACAAGTTTATGGCCTCATTAGCAAATTGGGCGGAGGAAATACTTAGCTTTCCCATTGATCTACAGGCAGCTTCCCGTACCTAGAAAAGATAACAGTCAACACTTCATCGAAACTACAAAGCAGAAGTACATAATTATAATGTGTCACTGAAAAGATAAGGAAAAACAGAATAATAAGTTGGAAATCACCTTGTAAAACTCATCTTCAATCCCGTGCACAAAAATGCCAGCAGCCGATTGCAATGAAATTTTAGTTCCATTGACAGAACTTTCAACATGAGATCCACTCTTGGCGCGCAATATTTTCTTGGAGAGAGACTGTAACAGGACATTCTCCTGTACTAGTCTTACTCTCCCAAGAGCAATAAAAGCTTCATATCTAACTTCCACACACATATCTCTTGCCATTGAACCAAGCTGAAATATGAATAATGGACTTAGACACAAGTAATGATAGAGATCAGTAATAGAACAAAAAATAATAACTAGCAAAAGATTGATAAAGCAATCTCATTCCTATTGTCTAGAACAATATTTTGTTGTGAATATATAGTTTAGATATACAAAATTAAACTTCAAGATAGTGGTGCAATAAAGTGTGACAAGCTAGACACAAATCATGGTCAATAAAACATTTGCAAACTATAGGAAAGGAGATCGGGGGCACTCAAGCAGGTTAAGCTAGATTCTTAAAATTATAGTATTCTGCTAAGCTACCAATGAATAGCACGTGAATATTACAATGCATCCAACATGGTAGCAAATCACTTTGTCTTTTCCCAGTAGACCAAATGTGAGATACTAAAATCTATAGATCAACAAGACATAGCTACGATAAAAGAAACCTACTTCCAGGTAACTTGGCCATTGGAACAACTATTTTAAAGCTTAATTCATTCAAGCAAATGGAGGAATCTCGAATAAGCTGGGATGAAAAGCATATAAATGACAAGTAAAGAAAAAAAAAAAAAAAAAAGGGCAGCCCGGTGCACGAATCTCCCGCCATGCGGGGTCCCGGGGAATGATCCATTGTACGCAGCCTTACCCTGCTTTTTGCAAGAGGTTGTTTCCAGGATTCAAACCCGTGACCTTTTGGTCACATGACAACAACTTTACCGTTGCACCAATGCTCCCCTTCAAATGACAAGTAAAGAAGCAAAAAAGAAAAATGCAAAACAATCAGACAAATTCTCTAAATTCACTATAAAGTTTTATATAAGAGCTACCTGTTTGAAAAAAAAAAATGATAGGAGATCACCAAAAACTTTTATGAAGAATACTGAATCTAACATGCCACAGATACACAAAAAGAGAAAAACAAGAGATAGAAATAAACTCAGAAAAGATAATAACTCGGGCATCAAGAAAGGAAAGAAAAAAGTGCTCACCTGAACAAATATCATAGTCATTTGGTCACTATGCTCAGCACCCTGTTGGCTGGCAGTAAAAATCTCCCCACATTCGCTGATCTAATCATAACATCTCAAGCATATCAGCTAGTTCAGATCAAACATTTCCAAAAAAAATATGCAAGTTCATGTCAAACCAATCCTTACCAATCGAACAGCAACCAATCTCACTACCTCCGCTTCGTCCTTGAGAAGCTCAACAGCACGATCAAAAAAATGCTCCACGTCCAAACTATCAATGCCACCACCGGCATACCTTAGCAAAGCTATCATGCCATCAACCGCACGTCTCCTAACCAAGGGGTAGAGATCCATCACAAGACTGCGAAAAATTCTGATTACTAGATGACGCCTAAACAAATCGCCACGCATTCCCTCCACACTCCTCACCAAGAGATCAAGTATCCCCGACCGAACAGCCGCAATTGGGCTTGAAGCAAGCGATATAAGAATATCGCCGTTTAAGACGGATGCAATAAGAGGAAGCTCTCCTCCCCCTTTATCACCAGCTTCTCTATCAGCACATAGTGCATGTGCCTCCGCGGCGGAAACAAGAGTTGCAAGGGCATCCGCCGCTAGGTTGTCGCAACTATCAAGGAAAGGACGAACAGCAGCGACCACGGCGGAGGCGAATTCTCGGGATAGCATGGCTGCATCACCAAGGATCTTGAGTTTCAAACGGAGGATGGTAGAGTCGTCAGCGCGGTGGCGGAGGGAGCCAATGAGGATGTCAACGATGGAGCGGCGAGTGTTCTCAGTGGAATCGGGGTGCGTAAGGAGAGATCGAGCCAAGGAAAGGGCCCTGAGGCAACGAGGTGAGTCGGCAGAAGAGGAAGAGAGCTGGTTTTGCAGTCGCGCAAGGAGAGCAAGGTCCATAGTTTTCAGGTCTTCAGTAATCAAAGATGGTGATGCTATTCCTTCACTCCGTCACGGCATTGTCTGAGCGATTGGCATATTTGTAGGCAAACGATAAGAAACTAGAGAACGAGAACGACGGAAGTGCAGAACGAGTGGGTAGGAAGGGTCGCTGAGCTCGAGAACGACGGCCGCGGCGCTGGAGCTCGACGACGGCGAGGGTTTCGGCGAGGGAGAAATCAACAGTGGAATGGGTCGAGAAGGTTTTAATTTGAATAATTGAATTCAGTTGAATTCAATTGTCTATGAGCAAAGTATAAGGGCCAAAGTGTAAATCTCCAGTCGATCAATTTTATAATGGCCATTGGATTGGTATCGAACGGAGATGAAAGGGAAATCAATTAAGACCGTGGGATGGACAAATCGGGCGGTCAAGGAAAAAATCCCTAGACGCCATTGTCTAACACTCTAACCCCACCCGGGATTCTCTATAAAAACGACTTTCTGGGCGGTCCCTTCCGGATAGGGATGAGCATTCGGTTAGCATTCTGCTAACCGAATGCTCACTCTTACTTCCGAGGGTTACTTTGCTCCACTCTCTTGTATATGCTATTCCTCTTCAAAACTTATGATCCGCCGAGCAAACAGACTGTGAGTCGTAGTTTTCTTGAAACAGATTCATCTACTTCCGACTGTGATTCGAGGCTTACAAGGGTTGTCTATTTCACAGGATACAACGTCCAATCGTGAATCCGACCCAGCACAGGTGGTCACGACACGGTCACTCCGTCGAGCAGGAGATGCACGACAGAGGAGGAGGCTTTGCTTGTTGTGTCTTCTAATGAAGAGCCTTTGCTCCACTTGGTTCAACTTGATTCAGTGCAATCCAAACCTGAGATTTGCACCCATTATGCACCCACGCGTGAGAGAAAGTCTCTCATCATATATTTGTTCACATCCTTAATGTATGTGAATCAATATAAATCAATAAAAATATCTTAAAAATTTCAATATGAAACTAAAATCTCATTTACAATAGAACCTCTTTCATTTTCCATTTCTTCTCAATTCACTTATTCAACAACTTATTCTTCGATCCTGTGTGGTTTATCTCAAGGTTCGGTTAAATTAACGCTGTTTTTGTTGAAATATGTTGTTTGATTTCCCTTTGTTTAATTCTGATATAAAACCAATTGCGTCATGCCCTTTTTTAGTTTCAAGTTAGTTACGGGTGTGGTTGTTTTTTCTGAATCTAATCTTGCTGGCCGTTGCTAGTCATTTTAGATCTCAGTAAAATGATCCGCTGGATCTAGTGTTCTCTACATTCTGGCGTTGTTATGTTACTTAGATTGTGCTTATGATGATGAGAAACTATGGTCGCTGTTCTAATCTGTGTTGTATATTCCGATTTGGATGGGTTGAATGATAGATAACCTGTAACTTTGGAATGAAAAAGGCGTCTATTGTCTAATGGAAAGGACGAAGGTTCTATTGACCTTCAGTATAGGTTCAAATCCTATTGGACGCCGTTGAGTTCATTAACGTTCCCAAAATTGGATTTTGATGGTGGTTTGGTGGATGTGCGTAAAATGGATATGCCTGATGGACACAGCTGAACTAGATGTTTGGAGAGCTGATGGTTCCTATGAGCTTCTGGCTCTTGCATGTAGATTCGTAGCATTCAGGATTTTGAACTCTTTACTCATGTTGAATCTGATCTTTTTCATATAATGAACATCTCCTTTTGTGCTTGCTTTACAACTATGTTATTTAAAACCAGTGCCCCCGTCGTACCCGACCTAAGGTCATCATGAGGGGCCATTGGTGTCATCAAGACGGTAGAGATGAAGGATCCTACTGGTGCCAAGGTCACCAAGGCCGTGGCCAAGAAGTGAAATCTTTATCATTGTTAGGAGGAAACATGGTTTTGTCTTCCTCTTTTTGTTCCCATTCGACGGCTAGTTCGTATCTTATTGATGGGTCAAGTTGACTATTAGCCTTGAGTTTGAACTCTATCGTTTGCTCAGTTTCCATGGCAGTTTAGTTCCACTCTATTAGTGCAACTTCAGGAAGTACTTCAAATGGGATTTTAAGTTTATTCTCTTTTGTATATCAAACAAAAGAATGTAATCAAAGATTACATACATTACATTACCAAACGTAGTAATGTAATCAAGATTACATTACATTACATTACAAATTTGATTACATTACAAGCTAGATTACATTACACCCAACCAAACGTAGCCTTATTGTTGAAGTTTGATGGAAAAGCATTTGCCATTAGGATTGTGAATGAATTGAACGATTATGAACAAATTTAGTATTCGATCCGGGAAGAATTTATTTATATGTATTTAATACATATAAAACTAATTAAATGAATAAGTTATTAAATGAGTAAGTTTGAATAACTTGGTAGTTTGAACTGATAAATAGCATTTTGTAAATAATATTTATGAATAATGTTTATCAATAAATCTTATAAATATATTAAATAAGTAAAAGAAAATTTTTAAAATTAACAAATAAAAGCTTAATAACTAGTAATTGAAAATGTAAATTTCAACTAATAAAAAAAGATTGAATTGATAACTTAATAATATCTAAATAAATTAAACTTAAAACAAATTTAATCATGTTCAAATTTATAAAAAATAAATCAAGAGAAACTTAAATAATTATTTTAACCGTTTGGTTCATTTTAAATTTGATTTAGCTCGCTTTTTTTATTAAATAAGCTTGAATATGACTTAACTTAGTTAGACTAAAATGAGCAGATGTGGTTAGAGAAGAGAGCTCTGTACGATTCGAGAATGAATTAGAGAAAATAACTTATAGAAAATGTTTTTTTCCATTGACTATGATTTTATTTAATGTTAATGTTTTTTCATCATCTTGAACACAAAATAAAGTTTTAATATTCTAAAAATTTCATGGCAAAATGGATTTTGATAAAACAAAATGAATTAAAATATCCTGTCTATGTATATATTGGAAGTATTTTTCTCTCTATGTTATTTATATCATTTTTTAAAATTTAAAATAAATTTTAAAAAATTAATTCATTTTATGATATGAACTAAGGATCTATTGTATTCTCTCTCTCTGTTTTTTTTAAACAACCAAACACATTATTAGACTTTTACAATTAACCCCTTGTTGCAATCATGTGATACTTACTACCTGATATTGTGACAATTCTGTAAATTATGGGAGTAAATTAAAAGCCTAAAAGCTGTAATTTCTTAAGGTCTAAAATGAAATTACACCGGAAGCTTCGCGTCTGACGTGGCGATCCGATCTGGACCGTATGTTTAAGGCCCAATTTTCCACGCTCTGAATAAATAAAATAACTTGACCTATCGAAAGATGAATACGTCCCGATTTTCTACCCGAAGAGTAACCGTTGTTATTAATTGGGCTCCATTGCCTTCTCTCGTATTAAGCCGCGGGTAGAGAAGTTAGTAGAATTTGTAGCGTATGTCTTCTGGTGGAGACGTAAGCGAGGTGGTGGACTTGTCCAGCGTAATAAACCCGATTTGAATCCGGAGCATAAGTCCGCCACCATAACAGACCCACTTCCACCTTCCCTTCATCGAATTCGACGGAGCTCGCTCAATCCATTCGGTGGACGGCGACGAATCGCCGGCGATCGGGTACAATCGTGCTCGCATGTAGCATCCTGAACCTGTACAGATTGATCGGTTCCCCCCTATCATCGAATTCGGTAGAAGATATTGGGCCGTGATGTCTCGCAGCTATGCTGATGTCTGATGCCTGGGTTTCCACGTTACCGTGAATCGATCATGAGATCCGCGGATATGGTTATTTTTTGATCGAATTTTGTGTTGTTTCCGGCTTCGGCATCGGGGAGCTTGGTCAATTGCGATAAAATCCGAGGAGTTCCGGGAATTCGCCGTGAAGAGATGGATTTGATGGATTCGGCGTCGAGATGTCGAGTATCTCCCTTTGCCGTCGTGCTTTCTGAAATTTGTTTTGTTTAATTACCTTTAGGCGACAGGTGGGACCGTCGAGTGTTGGTTGTTAGATTGATAATGGGAGCAATGCTTCGTTTGCAGTCGAATTGGAGTGAATTTGGTGTTTTGGCAGAACTTCATTTTTCTAAGGACTGCTAGAGCGACTTCAACTTTATCTTTTTGCTAATTCAATGATAGCGGAGTTTTCTAATGCCAAATTGTGATCATGAAAAATATTAACCACATAAGTCTCTAGAGTTTTTTTTGGTTGTGATGCTAACATTCATTTTCTCTAACGATTATAGATTAAATTGCTTATTGTGTTAAATTCTGATGGAGTCCTAACTTTTCTTCCTATGACTTTGAGCAAGTGGAAGTTGATTAACCTATCCTTAATTCTTGCGTAATCACTAGTGTTGTGACTCATTATTTCTGCATGAAAATTTTACACCTCTTACCGCTTTAAGGACAGAGTGACATCTTGAGATGCTTGCAACTGGTCTTTCTACTAGGAAATCTTAGATTAGTAGCAGTATCTTGGGCCTAGTTTTTTTCTATGACCAGCCATCCTTTTGGGTTAAATGACACTGAGCCTTTGGAAATGGTTCCTGGTAATTCAGGTTTAAGTTCTTGTAAATGCTTTATTTTTCATGCGAGCATCAAAACTATTGATCATTAAAAGATTTTTTTATGAAGAATTAAACAGGATTATTTTTCCAAAATGCTTATTCAATTTCAGTTTTTGAATCTTATTACTTTTCCAGATAGACGATCAAATTAATATTCCATTAACAGGAAGTGTTATTGATGCAGACATTTTCAAAATTTAGACTTTATTACATTTACTATTTTATTTAGAATAATATAGATAATGGATTTGTTACACATGTCAATATTTTACAGTGATAACTATAAGGAATTTAGTATGTCATGGATTATGAACTAGGAGACTGTTTGGTACCTGCTTGATATATTCCCATTTTATTCTCCTTTTTTTGCTCTCTCCCGTAAGATCGCCAATTGTAGCATGTCTTTGAAGTTGTATCAAATGGTATCATAACCACACTTGCCCTTCTGCATTTCCTGTTATTGATGCAGACATTTTCAAAATTTAGACTTTATTACATTTACTATTTTATTTAGAATAATATAGATAATGGATTTGTTACACATGTCAATATTTTACAGTGATAGCTATAAGGAATTTAGTATGTCATGGATTATGAACTAGGAGACTGTTTGGTACCTGCTTGATATATTCCCATTTTATTCTCCTTTTTTTACTCTCTCCCGTAAGATCGCCAATTGTAGCATGTCTTTGAAGTTGTATCAAATGGTATCATAACCACACTTGCCCTTCTGCATGATGGTGCAGGACAGCAGGAAGGCACAAGATTTGTTAAGAGAACTGTGTCCTAATTGTTAATATTTGTTGGTTGTGGTGGAAGGAGCTCTATTTATCTATTGCATACCCTATACATCATATATTGAATGCCTTATCTCCACATTTTACTTCAATGTGAATGGTGCATACCCTTTCAATATTTAGACTTTCCTAGATTTAATATTTTATGCATGGTAATAAAGATACAATGAGTCTATTAGCTTAGTAACTATTATTTCCCTCATGCATATAGCAAAGTCTTCATAAAGGCCTAATCATAAGTAGTTTAGTATGCCATGATTTATGAATCAAATTATTATGCGGTATCACCTTGTGGTTCTCCCCTTACCCTCTTTTCTGTCAGTTTCCTGGGATAGCATATACACAGCAAACATTTTGTATAACATTTAAGTTTACTCACCTCAGCCACCACAATAAAAAGTATAAACAGAATTGGGTATCAAGATATTTGGGTTTATGAATATGGTTAATGCCGTCACAAGCTTATTTTAAACAGGACCGTCAAACACCCATTTCAAAATATTCACATAATATATGTGAGTCATGCGGCTAATACAAAGAGAGAAAAAACCAAACAGGTCCTCGTCAACATGTGAATTCTCTAATGATGAGGTTAAGTTGTAGAAAATAATAATCAGGAATGCTATTTAGACCAACATAATCTCATCAAAAGAATGTGACGACTTAAAGTCTGATTTCCTTTATTTTATTTGTTGTTCTATTATATTTAACTGAGTTTGTTTGATAAACCTAATACATCATTTTCAATGGCTCTATATGTGCATGCATAATCATGCAAATGGAACAGTAGAAATTTGGGGATGTATGAGTTGAACATACTACATTTTGATCTCTATGTAATGATACACTCTGAGTAGTTTGCAGTAGAATGGATGTTTTCTTGGCAGATTTTAATGCCTTTGTCATTTTATCTCATCAGGATAAGTTAACATACTTCAGAATAAAAGAGCTTAAAGATGTCTTGTCCCAACTTGGTCTGGCCAAGCACGGGAAGAAGCAGGTTAGTCAGTTTTTTCTATTATATGTAGGTTTGCAACAAAGTTATTTCAATCCAAATGAAGAATTGCTGCAATTACAATTTGGTAGGATGTTGAAATAACTACCTCACAAGTCAGTAAGTCACAATAGCAACAAAAGACCTAGTACATGTTTTTGTTGTTCGCCTCTTTTGACATGTTCACTTCTCTTCCTCATTTGACATTCCCTCTCAATCTGTTGATAATTTGTTATTTCAGAATATTTTTTTTATTTATAGATTTCAATTTCAAGCAGAAGAATAAATTTGTATTTGAACTTTGAATGCTCTGTCTGGAATTATGTGATATTTCTCGTTTAAATTGTGTAGCATACGCATATTTGAACATACAATATTCAAATGGTTAGCCTACAAATGGTTATTGGTCTATGATCAGCCATTCTGCAATTAAATTGAGTTTTTATCCAGCTTACAGTCTTTTTTATTAGTAGTTTTCACTGGCTGCTCTAGATGGTTTTGCTTGATCTTTGATCTACTTATAATAGTCAAGTTATCATATTATGCAGGAATTAATGGAAAAAATTTTGGCTCTCCTCGAAGATGATCAAGGTATTGGATTGCTCAAAGTTTAATTTGCTATTTCATCCTACTTCATTTTGGAAGCATCATTAGAGTCTCTTCCTATGATTGCGCTTTAACATGTAGACCTTTTTGGATAATAAAAAATGTAACTTGTCACTCTCACCTTACCTATACTTGTCATGTATGCTTTGTTTCACTAAATTCATTTATTTTTTCTTATTAGTTGGCATTGATTATTGATACTTTTTTATTTATTTCCCTGTTTATCATTTCTGTTGGCCAACGAGAGTATAGTTTACTTTATCCTCTCAACATGGATTTTAAATGTTTTTTCTCCACGTCATTATTTTTGTAGAAAAATTTAATGCTAGCATCCTTGCTATTACTTGTACTTGTGTAGTGTTGAATGTTGAGAATTGAGTGTTTTAGTCCAACACCATGAATTTAGAGGCTTGATAAGATCTCATGTATTTGTTCCTTTCAATATTCTAAATGTAAAAATGGCTTAAAATTTTTTTAATGCATTTGTGCTTAACACAATGTGGAATGATGATGAGACTTCTAATTGGTTTCCTTCATCTTGTGTTAAGGTGTTTTTGCAGCTGAACCACATATTCTTCATTTACCTATGCACTTACTCTTCTCCATTCATTTGCAGTTTCTTTGATATACATCCTGACTAAGAGTGGATTTGATTCTTTCTGTGCAGTTCCCAAACCAGTTTGGCCGAGGAGAAATATAGGGAGAGAAGTAGTAGTTAAAATAATTGATGATACTTATAGGTGATTATTTCTTTGCTATTCTTGCCCTTTCACCTCTACATTATAGTGAACTGTATTCTGGCATGCCTTTTGCAGAAAAATGCAAATTCCTGGAGCCATAGACTTAGCATCTAATGTGCAAAATGACTCGGAATTCAGTCATGCAAAATCTAAGGAAGTGTTTGATTCATATAAGCAAGTTACGAAAGTCCGCTGCCCCTGTGGGAAATCATTAATTTCTGAATCAATGATTCAGGTAGTGCTACTGCTCTAATTTTTATATGCTGTAAAACAGTCTCCTAGAACATATATGATAATATAGTTTCTAGTGTTCTTACTAGGAGCATGATAAATGATTTTCATATAACCCTAGTTTACATCAAGGTCCAATCTGAAGTCTGTATCCTTTTTACGGTAGTATTACAAGAGCTCACCGAACTTATTCAACATAAACCTCCTTGGTATAGGATATTTATAGACAAGATTGTGTTAATTGATGAATGCATTCATAAATTAAATTCAGAAAAAAATTTAGAAATAACAATTTTAAGTAGAACTGCAATTGGATATATCTAAATTTAGCTTCAGTAACAATAAAAGAATTGAGTGAGTAGTTAAGATTAATAAACTTGAAATTGAAATTATTATAAGAATTTTAGTTATCTTGCATTTATTATTTTATAGGAGAGAGAGACAATGAAGATATCATTAATATGTTAAAAAATGGATTATTTAAATGGAGAGGAGCTATGGAGTAATGTGCGGTCATCATGTGTCTAGAGGTGTAATCGAATTGAGCTGACCAATAAGAGGCTCGAGCTCGTGCTTGGTTCGTTATCCCTAAGCTCAAGTTTGGCTCGAGTTCGATTCAAGTTTTAGTTCTTAAGTTCGAGCTCGGCTCGTAACAAAATTAAATAGCTCGAGCTCAGCTTGAAAAAAGCTCGTTTAAAAATTAAACGAGCTTAGTTCGAGCTCGTTTAAGATAATTAGCTATAATAATTAATAATATATTATTATATTTATTATTTATGTGATATATATATAAACGAGCCTTTTAATGAACATGTTCACGAGCTCACGAACCAAACACTGTTGAGCTTGGCTCGATAATGTTTTCAAGTTTGAAATCAGGCTCGAGCTTGGCTCGTTAACTTAATTGAGTGAATCGAATGAACTTTTTTTTCGAACCGAGATCCAAATATCCCGTAAGCGACTTGACTCGTTTACACCCCTACATGTGTCCCTTTTAGGATAAAACAAAAAGATTTATATGGTCGTGGACTCATGGTACAACCCTTTATGAATCAATGCGATGAATTGTAAGGAATAACATATATAAAAAATTAACATTGCAAAGATGAGAATGCATGGGTGGGTAAAGGTACTAGAAAGGATAAATTTTATAAAAGAAAAATATTATATCTGAGAGCAATTAGGTGTAGCTTATTCTTCAAAGATGGCCATTAAATTTTATAATTGTAATTAGTAGAATTTAGTTGATTAAAGTGAAGGTGTAAGGTGCTTAAAACCAAAAAAGTTGTTGCGTAAAGAGTAATTTCTTTGATATATAATTTTCATAGTTGGAACACACACAACTTTCTGATGATGTTAATGATTGTGATAATGATGAAGATGATATAGCCTTGCATAGTGCTCATTGGAGGAATAAGATCCGTGTAACCAACCTAAAATGGTTGCCATAACACAACTTTATTATAATGTTGATGACTCTTTGTTTCTGTATCTGATATGTTTTTTTTTCCAGTGGTAGCAATCTAATTTTTTTTTGTTAATTGCTTGAATTATTGTTAATATTAGTCACACTTTCTTATTACAGAATGATTTTTTCCTTTTTTTTTTTTGCAGTGTGAAGATATGCAATGTCGAGTTTGGCAACATATAAATTGTGTCATTATACCTGAAATTCCTGGGGACTGTACTCCTGCAATTCCATCTCAATTCTATTGTGAAATATGCAGAATAAAACGAGCAGACCCGTATGTCCTATAAACCCTTCTAGTTCTCATAAGCATGTTTTTATTAAAGGTGTCTTATTAATTCATAAGGGATGCTCCAAAAATATAGCCCCTGTTCATCTCTAACATTTTAACTTGTAATTATTGACAAACCAGTATTCACCAAATCACAGTTGCATGCTATTTATTTAACATTTTTTTTTACAGATTTTAGATATGTTAGACAATTCAATGATTCTTGTCTAGCTCAGGTTCATTTTATTATTTGGCACATCTGAATTGAAGATTGTTTCTACCTATTTTGAAACTCCTTGTTTTCTTCTCGCACAAAATTAGTTCAGAAAAGTTTCTGTTATAGTTTAATCTTTTTCGGTATATCCATCTTTACCATTATTTCTAGAATAAGTTGATCAGCATAGCAGGTCTTCTGAAATGCAGATTCTGGATAACAGTGAAACATGTTTTGTTCCCAGTGAAGTTGCCTCATTGCGGCCTACCAGATGACAGGTAAGTGACCATCTTGTCTTTGATTTTTTGAAGTGCCATGCCTGCTTCTGACGCTGTGATTCATTGACGGTCTGGCAAAACTGTTTGCTTATAACTCAAAACTTCCTATACCTGTTCTTACTACAAAGTTGGAAGTTAGAATTAGTCTAAATTGAGTGTCTCTACTTACATTACCTAAGTTGAATCTTGAGATCTGCCTAACAATATGGAGGCATGTAGTCTGATCTCAAGTTTTAAATAATGTAATGTCTGGCATGAAGATATATCAACTGCATCTACTATACTAAATTCTTCATAGAATTTTATACAGAGAAAGGTCTTTAAAACTGTATGCAAGCAGTAGTGATCAAACTCCATTGTGAATATCTTTCCGAGGCATATATGCAGACCTTATGTGGTCACTCCTTTGAATTATATTACTTTTGATCTTAAAAATATAATTTAACTGATTGAACTCGAACCAAATTTGCTTATTCATTAAATGATAGTTGCCCTTACCCCATGATGAATAATAATATCATCAAACTTTTAGCACTTAAATTGACAAAAGTTACAAAATATGTAGTACTTGTGCAAATTAACTTTTAAAATTGGTTGAAATTGGATAATCTTCTTTAGTAAGCATAAGTATCTATAAAACGCCTCATAATAATAACGTTACTTGCTCTTTTCTTGTGACCACATTGTGATATATTGATTTTTTTTTTATATGAATTATAAGAGAATCTGAATATTCTCGGTTGATAGATCCACATTCTTTACAACCAAACCTGACATCAAGCCTTGTCCGAGTGTATGCCATTTTCCAAATTGCAACAACCTTTTTTATTATCACATTTTTTTCACTGAGGGATATCTTCCCTTCTCATTTATTGATTTGTTTCATTATGATTAAATTAAAGATAATCTAGATAGTTTGTCTAGTTAACCTAATGACATAATTAGGTATGCATGCACCTATTGAAACTGCATTTTGGATGCAGTGTAGCATTGCATATGTTCCTTTTTAAGTGAGTTGTGGAGTTTCTGAAAGTTCATTGATATATTGGATATTTTGTTCATTGCAGAATCTCTTCTCATTAATAACATGGCTATTTGTTTTGTGCTTCAACATTTCTTTTTCTGCATCCTTAAGATGTGTTGCCTATGCTTCTGTCTTTCCAGCACCATTACAGTGCAGAATGAAGAGAGGACATTTCAGTTGCAAAGATCAGATAAGGATCTGTTACAAAGACATGATCACAGTCTCCAGGTTTATTATGATTCTCTTGTTTTCTTTTTTTTGAAAAGGATTTTGGATGAACACTTGTTGTTCATCCAGTATTGGATTAACTAAATAAAGAGTTTAATACAAGATGGTATAGCTCAGAGTCCAGTACACAGTCTTCAGAAAAAAAGAGAACTAGATAAAAGGAAGATTCTCTTGTTTGCTTTTACTACAAATTATGGGTAGATGGTTCCATGTGTTTTTTCTCATTCACATCTTTTATAAGGCTACTGGCAACGTATCTTAATTGCCATTTGGCTGTTTTCCTTGATAGCCTATGCATATTATTGCTTGTGTAATGTCATCTCTTAGTAAGGATTGAAATGTCAACTGCTGTTGAAGCTAATGGAATTGTACAAATGATGAATTGGATTGCTATTCCATTTGCATAAAAAATTGTGGTCCATTACCAACCTGACCTCTGGTCAGACCCATGGATCGTACTGTACCAGCATTGCTGCAGTCACTTGTTTCCCATTGACATGGTATAGGAAGGATGCAAGAAGAGTTGTGAGAAGAACATGGACTAAGACAGTCTCAGTATAATGGATTTTAATTAAAAAAATCCATTAATACTCAACAACATTAACACAGTGTCTTATAAACCAATTGTCTCATTAAAAAATCCTTATCAAGGTCACTCTTTATTATTGTTCGGTGCTGATCGTCGCACAAGCTCCTTTTGAAGGAATAACTTGAGGCTATAGATACCTTAGTTTCTCTGATGAATTGTGCGCAGTACCACTGGTCCGTTTATTCCCTCTGTTTCTTTCTGTGGTTGTCTCTGCCAAAGCACAATGCATATCAATTGGTATGTGGTGTGCCACTCAATACGAGTGACCCACTCAGAACAAGATGGTATATCGTCCAGTATACATAATTTCATACCACTTCAATTAGGAATTAGGCAGTTCACAACCAAACAAGTGAAAAATGTTGGTTCATCTATTGATGTTCTCGAGTGGGTAATTCTTGAACTTACCAAAATAGCACATGATTTTGAACATTGTATCTCTGATACTTGTGATCTTTTGCTTATTCCTTTCATGGTCAGCAAATTCGTATGGATTAAATTGTAACTCTCTCCTATGTATACACTTGTCTTTCTCGGTTCCAATTGTTAATTATTTATGCCCCTTCTGTACAACTGTGTTAGAAATCTTATTGGTCATTCTCTTACTTCCTGGTTGTCTAGATAAAAAATTGAGATGGTAGGAAGAAAGCAGATGAATGGGAGAAGGGAAGACCCTATCCGCTTAGGAGGATGAAGAGAGGATATAAAGGAACTATGGATAAGAGGGAAGGGAGGGAGGGGAGAAGAGAGAGATGATCTGCTGTTTTGTTTACTTGAAAAGAAAGATTGGAATAAATGAAGGAAAGAGATTTGATAAATCCCACCATACAATGCTTGTTGCACTCTTCAGCTTCCTAACTGGACAAATACCACATGCCTTGTTGGCTCATGACATGTGGTATATACAACCATGATGATTCCCAGGGAAACAAGCTCGCCAACTACACTGCTCTCAGCCCACATGCCAATCATGAATAAAGTATGTAATGAGGCCAATTGAGCTGGGAGGCATGGAGCATGGCAAGACTCTGTTGTTCATGACATCATCTTTAATTGTGATGACTGCTCCAGATCTGTAGGCTAGTATAGCATGAAATTGGGAGAGGAATAAAGTTGGCAAAATTTTCTTTTTTTGTTCCACCTAGTAAGCAACAAGAAGGAACATCCCTATTCTCACCTTGGCTTTTTCATCCTTCCTCTCTCTTTTTCCCTCCCTCTCTGTCTTTCAGTTAAATAGGACCTTAGGAATGTGAAATGCTAACGCATTGGTTCCTTTTTTTTAGTACATACTAATATACATATACATTATACACACATATATATTGTTTGGTTGCTAATGATGCAGTTGAATAGAAATCTATATTTTTATTATGGTAATCAAAGAAGGATTTTTGTGTAACTACAGCTACAATTATCTTGTCTTAATTTACATGTCAGGAATTAAAAAGATTATAGATCAGAATAGAACAACGATTAAGCTTACGGTACATTTATGTTGCTGCAAAATTATTGCAGTTATAAATTGTGAAAGTCAATTAACCCCTTTCCTCCTTTTAATATTATTTCTACTTTGAACTCATATTTAGAATAAGTGATTTTATTTTTATTTTTTATCTTCCCTATGAATTTTATGCCATGGCATCCTCTACTATTACATATGATATCAAGTTTTCATTTGGCAATGTTTTACTATTTTACTGGAGAAAGATGTTAATTACTGGATATCTATCATAACAGCATGCCCTCTATGTAGGTTTGGTGTCTTCTACTCAATGATAAGGTTCTATTTAGAATGCATTGGCCCCAATTTACTGAGTTGCAGGTCAATGGTACGGAACTACAATTCTAGTTGTTTATGATTGACATGTGACATTAACTTTCTCTCCCAGTTTTTATTAATTATGATTATGTCATGTGTTGAATATTTCATTAGAACTTAAATTTATAAGGCCATAATTAGTGAAACAAAGGCATAGTATTTCAGATTAATAATTGCATGTGACCAAAATTTAAATTTGAAGGTATGTGATAGTTCCAATGGCTTTCCATCACTCAGTTTGTTTAGCTAGCAACTAGTAATTACTTATTCGTTTAACTTGGTTTCCCACTGATTGTTTAAATTTTGAGATGTCTCTTTTTTTTTGTCATTATGCATAGAATATTGATATTTGTAAAACACACTTTGTATGAAGTGATGGGAGGATTCCTATAACATTCCTGAGAAAAGTTGATATAGATGACTTCAGCATATCTTGGACTTTTTTTTCATGAAGCTTCATGTTCTTCTATTTTTTTTTTTAGTTTCTGTGTCTGAAAATTTTCTATTTGGCGTAAAGGGCACATGTGGATCGAACAACACTTTTTCATTTTAGGCATCTAATCTTTATCCTATTAATGTTACCTTCATCATTATATCCTTTTTTAATAATTGATTCAACATATTTAAAACTTTTATTAATATCCATTTCATGTCCATCCATTTTGACATTCTCTTGATTCTATTTGTATTACTAAAACTACATTTCATTTCATATGTTCACTTTTGCTTCTACTTAACTTAGATCCTTCAGTTTCTTAAGGTTTTCTCCAAAATTCACTAGTCATTCTTATGTTAGTTGTCAAAAAAGGCCAACCCAAACACATCCTAAAAATGATTCGGATACTTTATCAATATACATAAAACTAAACACTGTGTAACATCTCTCTGGTGATCCTTCTTTGTTGGGGGACAGTTTGTTGTGGTTAGTTTAATGAATGCTACAAATTGTTGGCATGGATGCAGGACTGGCATCTTATGTTTAGCAAGTAACCTGAGTATTCTCATGCATAACCACATCCAAAAAGAATGAATCAGCTGATAAACTTCCAGCATTCTAAGATATACTCCACTAAGTTGGAAATTAGCAAATACTATGCAGCAGCTCAATGCAAAGTTATATCATTTTCAGGGAGATTATTAATTAATGTGCAAGAGATTTTGTCAATTATTTATGCATGCTTTATCTTCCTTTGTTACAGGTGTTTCAGTCAGAGTGGTTGCTAGACCAGGCTCACAGTTATTGGGAATAAATGGCCGGGATGATGGTTCAGTGGTTAGTTCCTTGCTTCCCTTACATTGGCATGACTATGCCCACAGAAACAAACCTAGGTTGTTCCACCTTGGTGTTGTGGTCAATGCATTTTACTTGAGTTAAATTTTTTTGACTGAAAAACATTCTTTGTGAAATCATTATTGTGTCACCGCAATCCACTTTGATCATTGATTTACTTTTTGCCTAAGTAGTTACTATTAGCAAACATTAAATCATGAAGCTTGTAGAATAGAAGTTTTCCATAGAACCAAAATAAAAAGTATACACACACACACACACACACACACACACACATATATACATACACTTACCTTATGGTGCTCACCTTGTGAGCACCATGTGAATTTTTTTTTTTTAATTTCTTTAGCTTTAATACTATAACCCAAACCCTAAAGACTAAAGGCTAAACCCTAAATTCTAAACCCTAAGCTCTAAAAAAAAATTAAAAATATATACTTGGTGCTCACAAGGTGAGCACCATAAAGTAGGGTAACATTCTTGTGTGTGTGTGTGTAAAATATTTTTTTTATAAATATCCAAGTTGTGAGGTAATTTTGTTCATTTGGCTATCCTGTTTTTTTTTTCCTTTTTTTGGTTACTATTATGTAATTTTTGATTTCAGATCAGCACATTTAGCGTGGAAGGAGTTAACAAAATATTTTTATCAAGGCGTGATGCTCGTGTGTTCTGCTTTGGAATCAGATTTGTCAAGAGGCGGACAGTTCAACAAGTAATGTAACTATGCTTTTATTGAATTAACAACATGGATTTCAACTGGATTCGAATTGTTCAATGATGATAGTGGACCTTTTGTACTACCTGTGGTTAGATGATTCATTGGGCAAAACATAAACCTCAAAATTTAGCTTTTCTTTCATCGTAGTTTCTGTTATCTGGTTCATTCGTTTGGTAGCTACACTGGCATCGAGTCTCATCCAGATTGGTGGGAGCCTTGTGTATGCTTTCCTTGCCCCTTTGATTTATGTTTTGGATTTGTTATATCTCCTAATAATTATCTACCTCCAGATTGCTGTTTGTATAATTTAACATACAGCAAAGCTTTTTGAGTAAGATGTTATGATAGCTAAACCATGAAATATATTTGATGGATACTTCATTAGTTCCTATATTCTTTTGTTTCAACCTTTAGTAGAGAGAAACGAGTGAATATTATTTTAACCAACTTGTTCACCATGTAGGTTCTTAGTCTGGTACCAAAGGAAGCAGATGGTGAGCATTTTCAGGAAGCTCTTGCTCGTGTTCGGCGCTGTGTTGGTGGTGGAGCTGATACTGAAAATGCAGACAGTGATAGTGATATCGAACTAGTAGCTGATTCTGTTACTGTGAATCTCCGTTGCCCAGTAAGTGGAAGTGTACAATTCCATACTAAAATATTGAATCAATCTTGGGTTGATGAATTTAGGTATCATGGTTGTTGACCTCTATTCCTTCATGACCTGGATGCAAACTGAAATATTTTCTTAATATACCTTCAGATGACTGGTTCTCGGATTAAAATAGCAGGCAGGTTCAAGCCTTGTGTTCATCTAAAAGGTTTTGATCTGGAAGCTTTTGTAGAGCTTACTCACAGATCTCGGAAGGTTATGCTATTCTTAGAACCTTTTCCCTTCATCTTTCTTTGTATTTCCTTGTTTCCTCAAAGATTTCTCTCTCACAGTGGCAATGCCCAATATGCCTTAACAACTATGCACTTGAGAACATTATTATTGATCCATATTTCAATCGCATCACTTCCATGGTAGGTCTGTGTGGAGCTTCAGTTTAATGCAATTTTACTTTTTTGTTGATTTATCATTTCCACTTTCGTTATGGTGCTAGCAGCTTCAAAATTGCGGAGAAGATGTAACTGAGGTCAATTTAAAGCCTGATGGTTCTTGGTGTGTAAAGGGTGAAGTAGAATATCGAGATCTTTCCAAATGGCATTTGCCTGATGGTACCCTCTTAGATATTGTAGACGTACAAGCAAAGTCTGATTTTGGCAGTCTAAGACATGTAAATCAGAAAAGTCCATCAGAGATGGCGTTCACTCAAACTTTAGGAATAAAACTTGAGGCAAATGGAGGACTTGAAGATAATGGGGTCTCATCATCTCGGAGTCCTATTCTCAGGCTTGAAAATCATAGCCAGAACATAATAAATATGAGCAGCAGTGCAACTGGTAGCTATAAAGAAGGAGAAGACCAAAGCATAAATCAAGAATTTGAGGGGCCTTTTAATTTCCCATTGAACAATGGCAATGAGTTTGATTCTTTTAATATTCGTTATGGAACATACAATATTGAGGATGGACCTCCTGCACCCTTAGAACCAGATGTGATTTGCTTGAGCGACTCTGATGAAGATAACATTGCAGTAATTTCTCATGAGCCTGCAAATGGAGTTCATGCAGATAATGGTAATTTGGTTCCTTTTCCAACTCATCCCAAGATTTCAGAAAGATACTCTGAGAATCCTGTTCCAGAGACAAGTGGAACATCATTCCTCGAATTATTTAACAATCCTGGTGACTTTGGAATGCCCATGGCCATGCCCATGTGGTCAATGCAAACTGGCCCTCCGTCTGCATCAAACTTTCAACTTTTTGGTACTGAGGTCCTAGATGCCTTGGATGATCCGCATGCTACTCTTGACTGTCCACCATTCAATGGCTATGATTTGACACCTAGTAATGGCGAAGAAACTTCTCAAGTCTTAGACTTTTCAAATTTGCATCCCAGTACTGCAATGCAAGAAAGCTTCCTCGATAATCCCCTTGCATTTACAAATGATGATCCCTCTCTACAAATTTTTCTTCCTAACCAGCCAATTAGTGTAGACCTTCAGGATGACATGATTAACCAAACTGATACACCTAACGGGATGAACTCGGATGATTGGGTATCTCTTAGACTCACTGCTGGCGGTGGTCACAGTGAGACTGCCCCTTCAAATGGATCAATTTCAAGGAAGCCAGAGCCACCAAATGAGACTCAGATGGATCCATTAAGTGATGCTGGTAAGCACCTATAAGCAGAGACGCTAATGCTCATCTCATTCATGATCACCTGTAGCTTATCGTCACATATACAAATACACCACTTTGCTATCTAGATTTTGCAATTAGTAGTCCTATTATATCTTGGAATTAATGCAAATTAAGAATTTAATTTTAGAAACTTTTGGATTTGTAATAGTTTATTTTTATGAGATTTCCCTTTTAGGAGAATAAGTCTTTAAACAAACTCCCAAGTTGGTAATTGTGTTCTCTAGTATCCTAGAGAGGTTTTGGTAATAGTTTAATTTAATTTGGTATAGGATTATTACTTTTCTTGAATGCTTTTAGTTTATTTTTAATTGTTTTTACATAGGTCTTCAAATTTTAAAAGGGACACCAATCCCTGAATTATAATCATCTTTTTGCATGATAATATGTCCAGTTCATGAGATTTCGTTCTTTATGTGAGATTGTTCATCCCTTGTGATGCATCAAGCAGTATCAAGCATCAGCTATCTCTGAGTTAGTTTTGCTTCATTTCTGTATTACATTGAAATTTTACTAGCAAATACTCTAGAAGGATGTTTAGCTAAGTGTTTCGATTTCTCACCTGTTTGCATTTTTTATTCACATATGAAATCATTGTTCATATCAGTGCGGAAGACCTTTGCGAGAAAGCAGAACGACTATCTAAAATGGAAGCCGTGGAACTAAGAGTCAGTTCCTCCCCCACAAAATGGGGAACTCCTAAAAGAGACAAGATATTCAATCAAAATAACATTAGCAATTTATTACTTCATGCCTATGTTCAAAATAACTGTGACTGCAGCTTTATTAGTGTGTTTTGTTAAATATCATCGGGATTTCTTCGAATTTGAATTCTGTGATTTGCATCCCTTCATCGTGTTGACAATACCTTTCTTTTCGCCTTCATTAAGGTGGTCACAGTTCTTGTTCATTCCTGATCATCTTTGGTGTATTTTTGCTTCTCATTTCTGCATTTGATTCTTAGTTTGTGCACACAGCCCCGTTGCTACTAAGCATAAACCACAGCGAAAGCAATAAGCCATCTCCAAGAACTCAACGGCCAGATTCTTCCCCTGGGCAGCAACGGGCAGTAAGGCGTCGGTTGTATCTGTCAATCGACACGGATTCCGATTAGTCTTCAAGTGGCAACTCAATTTGGATTTGGAACGAAGAGGTGGCTTTGTGTACTACTGTGATGCTCCAGCAGAGAAGGCCAGCCAATTTACAAGGATCGCTGGAACTTCCAACTGCCCAAAGGTATTCATCGTGCATACTATCACGAGCCAGTGATGAGGTAATCTCGAGTGTTTTCCAGTTTTCTAATATGAGCTGCAGCCAATCTTGTGCCGCGGAAAATTGTACAATTAGATTCTATAGGAAAGAAAGTCGACATGCCTGATTAGATAAGTTAGTAACCATGTACTACAATCGTTTCATTAGTTAAGTTAATACATGTTAATAGCCTAATACCCGATATCGGCGGCTGTTGAAGGGGGAGTATTTGTCCAGTGGTTACAGTTTGATGATAGCATTGGTTGAGAGAAATTCTATAAATTAACTGCACTTGGTGTTTATGCAGGGATGTTCTTTCGAGTTCAAGCCTTTCTGCTCAAAAATGTTGAAATCAGTATCCTTTCTTGTCTATGGTACCAAAATATCCTCGTCATGTTCTATCAAGCAATTTCACCAAACAGACTTATGGACTATAACATTTGGTGAAATAGCATTATCTTATATCAGAATTTTATGAAAAAAAAAAATATATATCATTGTTAGTTCTTGAGTTGGCTGAAAGTGCAAACAAAGAAGAAGAATAAAAAAAAGAGTCAAAAAATAGTAATAATTGGAGAAACTTTCGATAGTTGTTTTGCCAAGTAGTTGGGGGAAACCACTCGGACTGAGGATATTTTGGCGCATGGGCTGGAAGGAAGCATGCATTTTTTTTAATAGGAAAGTTAGAATTACACATTTTTCATTGGATTAAAAGTTCTATTAAAATAGCGTTTTTTTTTATATTTGATTTTTGCAAAAAACTAAAATTAAATATTATTTGTTCGTCCTCATATTTATCATATTTTTATAATAACTAACTAGAGCAAATTAAAGAACATTTAATTAAATGGTGATCAAGGTGAATACGTTCATCCTTAGCGTCTTCGTCAATCCGTCCCAGAGTCAACGCGAAAAAGGTAAATCATAGATGGTTGTTGGTTTTTAGAATAATGACTAGCACATAAAGGAGATATTTATTTCGATTTTGTCGAGATTTGAATCTCAGATCTCTTAGTGGTAATACCTCTTGTGTTAGTCATTACACCGTCTCGAGGGGATGACAACATCCATAAAAATGTATATAAGGTGACAGAATTTGCACTTTGCTTAATAAAATTCAGTAAGAACCCCTAGAAATGTGAGATTCTAGTATTGAAAGTGTAGAACATACTTCGATTCAATCAATGTCAGCTTGACATTTATCATCGTTGTTCTTGAAATTAAGTCCCTTTATAAGACAAGAAATGTACATAAATGATAGATTTCATAATAACTTCGTGAACTTTTTCTTTCCTTCTTGATTTTCCATCCAAATATAATAATAACTATAAAATCTGTACCAAACAAAACATTACAGGTAATCTCATCATTCACCCCCCAACAAGATCAATTCCTTGTTATATTTTTGGCGACTGTGCATTACTCTAGAGCTCACAAAGCAATTCGAAAAACACTATTCTGGCTTGGATGCACAACTTGTAAATTTAGACATATCGAAGGACCGAAGAAAAAAGTCGGTGAAGGGGAAGGTGTAGTTCTAATGGTTCTTACTCTTCGAGCCCATAATCCTCCCCAAAATACTTGTCTACCAAACCATTAGCCATGATCCTGATCTCTTCGTTCTCGTGAAATTGGAATCGTTCCATTGCATCGATGCCATCCTCCTCCTCGACCAGCTTTGGGCCTTCGCCGTTTGGCATTCCCCTCATAACCTGCAAGTGTGTAGGAGGTGACTCCCAAAGATAAAAGACGACAATGTGCATTTGGTTCACGGCATAAAAAAGACAAGAAATGAAATAATCCTTCCTAGGGAATGAAATAGACACGGTATAGAATGAAATAAGTATTCCTTTCCTTCTTTGGTTCAAGAAATGGAATAGACATAAAATAATTATATATGTTTTGATTCAGAGCTATTATAAGGAGTAAACAAAAAATAATTTTCATAACTTGTCTAGTTCGCACGATTTATCCAGTCCGATGCAACTGACCTTACCTTACCCGGCCGGCCAACTTGATATTGGCACATTGATCCACTTTGTCTGCCTAACCCATTTGGCCTGAGAACCCCTGGCTTAATCAATCTGATCGACACACTAAGCTTGCCTGCCCAATTTGCCCAACTGACAGATAGTCAAATCATGGATCCTCCATCTCTTCTTCTTCTTCGATGCACGAAGTTCCCTTCAATATGGATCTGGAGAAGGATCGGATCATATTTATACAAAAAGTCATTCGTTGACCCCGAACGCCCCACACGACTGGGCCCACAGCCATTGTAGAGGTAAATCAAGAAACCGAGCAAACCACCACATGAGAGGGTATTTCCGCAAGCTTTCCCGGGAATCGACTCTTGTCCATTTTTACAAATCTACCATGTGGTAACTAGCTCGGCAATGCCCTAGAGGCATATTGGGCCTATTGTACGCAGTCTTACCTTGCATTACAAGAGGTTGTTTCCGTGACTCAAACCCGTGACCTCTAGGTCACATGGTAACAACTTTACCATTACGCCAAGGCTTCAAAGGAACAACTCAAAAGATTATTTTTTCCACATCCCACCTCTCCATCATTTGATCTTTTCTTATATGATCACCCTTCCAATTTGCGATCTCTCCGAGGACACAAGACCTCGAAGAAGATAATTTAACACGGTCAAAAAAAAAAGATGAGACAATAGCAAACTTCTTAAAGGTCTGTTTATCTGGGAGGAAGAGAAAAAAATCTGTGGAAAAATTTTCATTGTGAAAAACTTTCATTGTTTACTTCGTAAAAAATGATGGATTATATTTCTTTCTCTTATTTACTTCGAAAAAATAGGAGTTATTTTCCTTTCTTTTGTTAATAGACAGACGGATTTATAAATTTATTGGCAGATCGTTTTTTTATATTTTTGCTTCTGCCCAAATCGGGCGAAAAGCAATTACCTCCAACATTTCAATGTGCACAACTATTTCTCATAGTCGTGAATGACGTCACACGATCGTGATCAGCGGCCCCGCACGACTTCCTCCTCCTTCACAACATTCTCTTCTTGCCGGCAGCCCCGTGAGGGCACGCGAGGCGGCCTAGCAATCACGAAAGCAACCTTGGAGGTTGCTCGTGGTCTGAGGTGATTCACACGAGTGAACTCGGCGTTTGGAGGTAACCTCGGCCCCACGATTTTCTTTTGTTAGTTTTTTTTATATATTTTCTTTTCCATCTCTTTCCCTTCCTTCAGTGCTTAGCTTTTTCTTTTCCCTCTCCCTTGTATTCTTTTCTTTTCTCTTTCCTTTCTCTCTGATTACCAGAACAGTTAATCCTATAACATGACTCTTGATCTTTTCTAGGTTATCTAATGATGATATTGTTATGGAAAATATATTGTATACCCTCAACCTATCGCATGAACAAATAACCTATACTAGAATAACTTTAAAATTAATATTCAAGAAAAAAAAGATGAATCAGAAGGAGAAAGTGAAAACAATAAGAATTAGTAGTAAGACTTCCTCACCAGTTCCAAAAACTGGAGCCCGAGTCTTGCACTTTGAACATCCGCAGATCGAACCAAATGCAC
The DNA here is from genome assembly GCF_018446385.1 of Zingiber officinale. Classification (NCBI taxonomy): domain Eukaryota; kingdom Viridiplantae; phylum Streptophyta; class Magnoliopsida; order Zingiberales; family Zingiberaceae; genus Zingiber; species Zingiber officinale. The sequence goes on from NC_055999.1 coordinate 119,424,717, forward strand.
AAAGCCAGGAAGGCATCCATTCTTGACGATCGAACTCAGGTGATGCACAATTATGCTTGGCTGTTCAGCATCATTCAATGGGGCAACACACAGGTTTGCGAGAGTATATGCTGCTTCCTTTCTGATATCAAATGGTGCATTTGACAGAAGATGAATCAATAAAGGCGTTGCCGCACTGGAATAGATCAACTCCTTATGCTTGATAGACCCAGCTGCTAAGTTAGATAGAACCCATGCAGCTTCCTAAATCATCAATAAGATCTTATAGGAAAGAAGGAAAAAGAGATAATACCTTTTCTACTAGAAATGAAATTTTTTATCAGGGTTAATTGATAAATCTATCACAAATTTTTTGTATCCATCACGACCTTTATGTTTTAGTGTAAAATCTATTATTTGTCTATTTTCTGTCGAGAAGATGTTAAGTCGATATCATGGCAAAATGTCTGATCACTCATTTGATCTACATCAGCACCAAGTCAATGTTGAACTACCTGGCACAAAGTGGTCTCTTTCTCCCATCCTCTGCGGAAAAGAAAGAGAAATGCAAAACCAAGGTCAAAGCTAATGTTTATTGAATGGGTGATTTGGTGGTCTCATGTTAGTGCCATGTCAAAATAAATAAATAAATAAATAAAACATAGACGGGTGGTAGATTTTATACTAAAATATAAATGTTGGGATATATATGAAACCAATACAAAGGTTGGTTGTGATAGATTTATCAATTAACCCATTTCATCGATGTTGCAAACCTTTTTCAAGACCCAATGCTCACTTTTCAAACATTTTATCAACCCCAATAATGTTTGATCTGGAAAATAAATGATGATAAGTTATGTCAAGCATCAGAACAAGGGCATCAAGCATACATTTACTCATAAAAGGAAATTAGAAACAAACCTGCGATGCTATTTCCAGCAATTAGGACCTTGTCCGTCATATATCCATCGGCAGCTACAAGATTACCCAAACTGCGAAGCACCTAAATCAATGCAATATCATCGATCATCAGGAAAATCTACATTATCAGTAACTTTAAAATGTCATCGCTGACCAGACCAGGTTAGTCTAGCAAACTTATTTTTAATAACATCCGACGTCTTGTATTCATGGGGAAAGGAGAACGAGAATGAACTACAAAAGCAAGCCAAGTTCATGCATATCGCACTTGAGTTATTGGGCTTTTACTCATTTCCCAAGTTAGAAGAATAAAGATGTACGACAAGATGGTGCCTAGCAAGGAACATACATACTAACTATAAGAAAATAATTTAATTTTATTTCAAGAAGATTAAATCTCAGCGAAGTGCATTTTACTGGAATAAGCAACTGCAAACTCTCAGATGCAGCTAACTTTACGACTAGAAGTTGAACAACATCACTCTTCAACATTAAATCAATAGCAGTTTCTGAAAGTGCTGACAGATAGACAACCACCCATGCTACTTCAGTTGCCAACTCATCGTCCCTGCCAATTCGCCAACAAAGTTAGCACCGCCGAAAAGTATAGCTTTTGAAGCATTGACCATGTCGTAGAAGCAGGTTAGAGGAATCTTAATCAAATTTGAAGAGATTTTCCCAAAACCAACAATAAAATTGCAAGTTATACAAAGGCTACTCTAAACAAAGATTAAAAAAAAAGTAATTTAGGAAAGGGCCGAACTCCAAGATTTGAAACCTCGACACAATTTTTAATAAATTTGAACGCCAAATGCCCCCAAAAAAGATACCTATAGAATCTACATCAAAAAGTTAAAATGCATTTCACTAAGCACTTCATCCTTCTAGAATTCTAAAAAAATCAGAGTTGAAAATATTTGCATGGAATATTACCATGCAGATGCACAAGCATTCGCGAATGATTCCAACATGATCGGTTTCTTAAGTTAAAAGTGAAATCGCTTCCCAAAGCCTGAGCTAACTAGGAAATGAACCAATCTATAGATTATGGTTTAATCTCCTTGTGGTAAGTCAGACCAAGGACTGAATTACAAGAAAGTGCAAACCAATCACGCACAGGTTTTACATGAATTAAGCATGTGCCAGTTGATTGAAGAACATGTCTAAGAATAGAAGAACGGGCCAGGATTCAAATACATAAATTGAGCTCTAGTATGATTGTACCTAGATAAAATTTTAACTTTAACTGTCTGCCTTAAGAGCTTAAGCTATTATGAAAGGATCTTATGAGTCTTCTCTATAAATTAAAAGGTAACAAAATTCGCTCAAACCTAAAAATACGGAATGCATAAAAAAACCAAGCAAAAATTTACGGTTTCCTCAGGTGCTGCACAATTGCATCCAACACTCCCTTGATTTCTATCAGTTCTGTTGCAGCCTTAGGATTGGGTCCCTGTATGTAAACACAGAAAAATACAAAGCATAAAGATAAAGGAAGGTTCTGAAGAAAATTAAAAGTAAACGGCAACCTTGAGATGATACTGAAATGTGGATTAACATATCAATAAACGTCTGTAAGGGAAACTATAATACTCTCCAGGGATACACAATAAAACCCAAAGTGCATTTTTACAAGAATCATCTTTTCTACAAGACACTAAATATGTTGAAATTCACTTGGAGAACAATATATATATATAGATTTGATATCCTGCTCGACGATTCCTGCACGACGGGTGCGTGATTTCACTGTAGCAGTGCCCAGTCACTTTTTAAAATAATTTTTAGTGTAGCAGTGTCCCATCAGAATTTAAAAAATCACACATGTATCCTTCCAGTATAGTATGCATGCATCGTCTCTCTCTTCTGACACATGCATTACCTATAACTATAATTGTTTTTCATGTTGTAGCAGTTATGATTTCGTATCTGTTGCAGCTACAATTGTTTTTCATGTTGTAGCAGCTACGATTGCATAGTTGCTACAACTACTACGAACTCGTTATTGCTACAACTGCATAACAAACTTCCAAAGACGGTAACTTTTGACTTGGATATTAGAATGAGACCTTTTTTTTTTTGAATTATAGATCTCTAAACAAACTTCGATTAAAAAAAAAATCGTCTCATTATGGTATCCGATTGTTGCATGAAATCAAAAGAGAGTAAAGTTGTTGCATGCAAATGAGAGTGAGATTTAAAAAATTGGATTTTGGCTACGTTAGATCGCCCATGGTTGGTTGCTCGCCTAAGGTTGGGCGGGTAATTGTTAACAAAACATTTTAACCTACTAGAATTAATGAGTGCATACCTTAATGAGATTTGATAATGCCCAAGCTGCTGTCCTTGCAGCAGAACCTTCATTAGACAACATTAAACGTGCAAGAGGTAGTAAAGCTCCTTGTGCAAGTAAAATATTCCTCAGCTCTTCTCCTTCCCCGGCAACATTTCCCAATGCCCAAGCACACTGCTCAGCAATGAGCACTGAACTCTTCTCTACCAGATAAATAGTTAGGTAATATTAATTATTTTTTTGACATGCAAAAAAAAAATCCCCAGAACAAGAACATAAATTGCTTTTTTCCACTGAAAACATATATCAAAAGTCAACCTGGTTCACTAAATCATGGTTTTATCTGCTACATATTAAATGTCAATGAACTTATTTTTCAGTTGTATAAATGACAACCTATAAAAGCTTATTATTATTTTGAATCTGATCCTGTACTCTCGGTTTAGACATCTAATGTGGTTGAAGTACATTAATAGGAAACATGTAACATGCAGATATATGGTGCATATTAGCTGTATTACATCACTAAACATACAGCATTTTGTGGTACTTTAGTGTATAAATTTTGAAAGTGAACTTTGGAATTCTGGTTTCAAATGAATCAAAAAAAAAAAAAAAAAGTAAACCATTTTTAAAAAGATCTTGTTGGTTTGTTTAGACCATAGATTTTGTCAAATACAAGTTTGGGTATATAAGGATTTATCCCTGAAGATAAGCATTTGAATCCTCTCTGGGCAAAAAAACAAATAGATGGCTTTAAAAAGAATCTTTATAATACAGCAGATGTGATTCATGCAAATGGCATGTAGTGTAAAATAAAAAATGTAAAGATGACACCAGAAGTGCTATGGAATCTGGTCCATGAGACAAAAGTAGACAACTAAAAGGCTAATTGATGCAATATGAGGATTCTCTGATACTACAGAGGAAATAAAGAATGATCTGTTACATGAGATTCTAACTTCTTTATAAACTCAGAATAAGCCTAAATCATTACAAGAAAACTAACCTATCTCACCAAAAATTGTAGAAAACCTCTAAAAGGTCTAATTTATCTCAAAAAAGAACAACAAACATCAACAAGTTTTAAAAATTAAAAATATTATAGGGTTTTTAAACTCTAAAATTTTTAAAGGGATTTCTAAATTGATTCCTATTTTTCAAACTGTCACTGCTAGAGAATCACAAAGACTAAGGCTAATTTAAATAAGAAATTAGACACCATGTCACTAGGGTGTTAGTTAGAAGACATGAATTTAAATTAACGGAAAAATGAACCAATAGCAGAAAAATAAATTACGATCCATAACTTTATAGGTTTATATACCTAGAATTGCTCAGATCAGTACGAACCAATTTAGAGGATCTAAAGTTAAACAGAAAATTGACTGGAAAAAAAACTATGCTTAGACAACTATAAAATTCCAACAAACCTCCAATGTGAGCTACAAGCAAAGGAAGTGCAGGTATTAATGACTTTGTTTCTTCGGGCTCCCCAGCAGCTATATTAGTAAGGCACCAAGCTGCCTCAAGCAACTGTATATAGGTTAAGAAACAGTTATAATAGCTTGACTGAACATTCAGAAGAAATCAATTCAGGCAGTTGGATTGTCATGATCTGCTTCGGCATTGCCAGAGCTCATAAGACTACATCCTCTTTCTAAAATGTTGATAACAGGTAAGTTGGTCAGGTAACTAGCATGCCCCTGACATACTTCAGAATTATTTTCCAGATACAAAAAATAATAATAATAGGAATTGCTAGAGATGCAAACCTGCTCATCTGGTGATCCTAAAGCAAAACACTGCACCAGGAGAGGAATAACCCCAGCTTGGAGAGCTGCTTTAACAGGAGGGACTTCAGATCTTGATAACAACCACCTTAGCTCACGTAGTGTCTCCACCTTTTTTTGTGCAGCTCCTTTTCCACTGAAGTTTTAAAGGTTAAAAAACACCATGCCAGTGAGAAAGCTAACTTTGGGAAACATATATTCTAACTGTTAAAAATATTTATCAAATCATCAGAGGGAGAGAATTTGAAATTTCCCAAGAAAGTATCAAAGGGCTAAGGTGAGAAACTTAGATACATTCAAAAATTTGGTTGCCTAGACATTGGTCCCCCATTCCCTCTAATTCCTGTTGAACTCGTAAGTCTCTTTGCAAGATTATTTACAGATGTTAAACAACCATTTGAGCTTATATTCCTGCATTAATGTTTCTCCTTTTGTCCAAGTTTGCACTTGAACCAATGATCAGCAGTTGAAATTTAATATAAGTTCTCTATTTAGACAATCACTGTGAACAAATAATTCCATTGCAAAATATCTTACAATCTCTCACGAGTAAGATTGAATAAGTGTGAGTAGAGCCTCAGTTTATTGGTTTCACCACTTCCATCTGAACACCAGAAGAAATCACATGGGTAAATTTGAACAAGGTTATTTAAATTTTATCAAAAAAAGAATATGCATTACTACAAAATATTAAGGCTAGAACTGCATGAAATCAGAGAATGACAAAAAATTTACAAAAATTTCAAAGTACCAGATCAAACAATAACCTTATAACTATCCAATATATATATTAAAAAATATATATATAATATAAAATATAAAATGTGCACAGAGTAAGATATAAAAATTTTAAAATTTGGAAGTAAATGCTACCATGTGAGCATACTCAATAGCAAAACCACATACTGATATGTCAGTGCAGATTTTAGATCATCCACAATTTGAGAAGTTTGAGCATCCAAAACTGTTTTCTCCTCATCAATGTTCATGTCACCTTCTGGTGAAAGTTTATTATCTTCAAATAATGCTTCTCGGCACAAGCGCTTTGTCCGTATTAAGGCTTCTCTCTTTTCTTTTCTCACTGCAACTGCAAGGTGCCGCCTCCGCTGTGCAGAAGTATTATGAACTGCTGTCCAAGATTTTGTCATCATTAGTCCATTCTTATAGGCGCAACTAAAGAATAGATGCAACAATAACTAGGATTGAAGATATTTCCATCAGATTTCTCTTATCCAGATGAAATTGTTAATCAATAATTCAACAAGAGAAAACAAACAATTCTAATGTCCTCATTTGGAAATTATTACCTTTTTACTTCAATTGGTCTAGACTCACGTACAAAATGCAGGTACATGAGATTCAATACAATAGACTGAGCAATTTTTAAATAGCACAATTAGTTGGTGCATTGCAAACAGTTACTATCCATTTAACAAGATGAGATTTTTTTATCCCCCCACCAAGTCAAGTTGAGACTCAAAACCTGAAACGGATCTAAGCCCATAGTTCACCTTTCTTTCAATCAAGCAAATGATATCCTAAGTAGCGTAATTCGACTCCATCTTATCACAGGATAAACTATCCAATCACTAGCTTGCATAAGTAGAAATACGATGCATTATCTAACAGCAAAGCAGCGTCCCTGAGGCAGACAGCCGGGCCACCAGATAATTCCAGGTATCCAAGTAGATGGCTCAGTAATTTTCTTTCTCCGACTAGGGTTTCAACTCCTCCAGAGCATCCGAAATCAATTGCTCATTTTGACCATCCAGCGACTCAGGTGGCGGAGATAAAGGAGAATCGAAAGAGAATAAGTAATCGGACCTGAGGCCTTGAATGCATCTCGACGGTACTGAGAAGATGGGTGGGAGGCGTCATCGTCGGCCATTTCTCCGGCTTCTCTGTGTGCTCTGCCCCCGCCCGCCTCTCCGCTCTTTCTCGCCCTCGCACTATTTTACTTTAGAACACCCTAAATTTCACTATTTCACTCTAATACACTTGATATATGGACAAACTTGCACATTGATCCAAATTTTATCGCATGTTTCAAAATATTTCAAGGAGTTTCAAGATTGACAAAGTCACTCATAAGTTTACTAAACGGGTCGAGTCCGAACTAAACCTGATCCGAACCCATTAACAGGGGAGAGCAAAACCCTAGCTTCGGATCTCTATAAAAGGAGAGAGCGAGCGCGGACCATTCGCAATTCCAAGTGCAGCCGCCGGCGAAGTGAGGCGTCGAGAAGGAGGAAGATGGTGTCTGGGTCCGGGTTGTGCACAGGGCGGGTGGTGGTCGACGCCCGCCACCACATGCTGGGGCGGCTTGCGTCGATCCTGGCGAAGGAGCTGCTCAACGGGCAGCGTGTCGTCGTCGTTCGCTGCGAGGAGATCTGCCTCTCCGGCGGTCTGGTGCGCCAGAAGATGAAGTACCTCCGCTTTCTCCGCAAGCGCATGAACACCAAGCCATCCCACGGTCCCATCCACTTCCGCGCCCCATCCAAGATCCTTTGGCGCACCATCCGTGGGTAATTGATCACTTTCACTTCGCATATTGTTCTTGCTACTTTTTTTTTGTTAATCGGGTTGGGGATTTAGGAGATCTGCATGAAGTTATGTTTTTTATTCTTATTTTTAAGGATGATTCCTCACAAGACCAAGCGCGGGGCTGCAGCACTGGCAAGGCTCAAGGCATATGAGGGGGTGCCGCCACCATACGACAAGACGAAGAGGAAGGTTGTTCCAGACGCCCTCAAGTAAGCACTTTGTCTACAATATCTGTCAATATTTATAAAATGACACGTCTTGCTGATTATATGGTTGATTTTGTTCTTAGGGTATTGAGGCTTCGGCCTGGGCATAGGTACTGCTTGCTTGGTCATCTCTCATCTGAGGTTGGATGGAATCACTACGACACTATTAAGGTAGGGAATTCTCCGTCTTGAACATTTGTATTTCATCCATAACTGAACTATTACATATATTCTACCAAATTTCTGAATATCGTCCTGCTGCTCATTTATGGTCAATAGCTCCATTATCATCATTGCCAAACCATATGTTCTCCAATTATTTAGAATCAGATACATGAATGCTGTCTTTTATTCAACTCTATCCTAGATTACATCACTAGTAATAACCAAATCAATTAATTTTTTATTACATAGGTTAGGGTTTTCTTTGGTCTCCCCCCATCCCTTGCACTTTATTTCTTATATTACTTAATTTATTTATTATTTAGTTAGGGTTTTCTTGAGGTCCATATTACCTAAAATTTCTTATGATATAGATGAGTAGGTTCAAGAAGTTGAAATCTTTCATTTGCTACAATGGTAGTTAGGAATTTGGTTCTTCTAACATGCATGATAATTCAGATGCAATCTGAAGTTCCATCTTTAAAGGTTTGAAATTTTATGTTACATCTTTGACTAAATCATGGCATAACCTGTCTATCATAATTTGAAACCTATTTATTTATCCTGGCCCAATGCTTTCTTTTTGTTTGAGAATAATCTTTTGTCTGAATTTCTTGTGTCGTGAAATATTTATGCAACATTTGTTTATGCTTCATTAATCTCAAGGTTAATGAGACAGGTTGATTTGGAATTTTAATGTTTTAGAGAATAGCATTCATCATGATGATTTCTTGCTGTTGAAATATAGAAGATGGAAAAAAAAGAGCCACATAGATGAATGAATTCAAAATGCTTAAGGCTAATATTAGCTCACACTCTCTTTATTAGTTCATAACTTTGTGATTAAACTAGGGTATTTATATAGCATTCTTTCCCCTTAAGGTTTGATGTTTTAATTAAAATGAAAAGTTCAACTCATAGCCTAGAATTACCTCTAATTGACTGCATGTGTAGTCGAATGATGGCTACAACTCTTATTAACACTTAGCATCGCCTAAGCTTTGGCTGGTCCACAGACACAACAATTAATTCAAAATGCTTAGTTTACTTTAATAGCAACACACTCTTCTAAATTTGTAAGCTTTTTTAATTAACGCGAGATTTCAATGTTGGAGTAAATGTAAACAATAATTTTAAATTTCTAATGGCTATTTTGTTTTCTAAAACTTGGAAACAAGAATTTTCAGTTATCAGACAAAATTTAACATTTCTTTACAGGAATTGGAGGAGAAGAGGAAGGAAAGGGCCAAGGTGTCCTACGAGAGGCGGAAGCAGCTTCAGAAGCTCCGTGCCAAGGCGGAGAAGAAAACCGATGAGGAGCTTGGTTCTCAGCTCGACATCCTTTCTCCATTGAAGTACTGAGATGTACTGTGCATCTTCACTTTAAGATCTATCCAGTCCGATAACTAGTAGCTCTCTTTTACCATCTTTTGCCCTTCAGTGTGCTTCCTTAACTTTGACAGTGTTGTTTTTGAAATTTCATTAATAGTATCACTGTGATTCCTAGTCTGTCTTGAATTTGCACAAGAACCAAATTGGTTTCTTTTACTCTTATTTTATGCATATTAATTATTAAAAAAATTATGGAGCTCAAGTTACAGTAAAATTATTATCCTATGATTTTATATTCACTGATTTGAATTGTAGAAATAGCTTTACTAGATTCAATATTGTCTGATTATTTTTTGGGATTTCACATTATCGAGAGCTTTTGAGTTGGTATACGATCGTAAGTTTAAAGTGCAAAAATGTGCGTTCATCATTTGTATTTTTATCGGATTGTCATTGCATTTTTAATTAAACTCAATTTGAATTATCTAAAATACTTTTGCATTATTGGGAATTATCTATAATACTTTTGTATTATTGGGACACTCGGTCTTGTAAAAGTTAGTATATAGTTTTTACAATTATAGAAATTAATTGTGTTATATATATATATATATATATATATATAGAAATTAGTTGTTAGTTTTTTATATGGTGTAGAAACTAATTGTTAGTTTCTACTTTCCGCAATGGGAAGAAATTAGTTGTTATTCTATAATACGTATTATATTTTAAATTAATATTATTTGATTACAATCAGCGACGTAATTACTGTATAAAACTTAATTGTTAGTTTTTATAATTGATTCGGCGATAAAGGTATGGCACTAGTCAATTGTCGAGATAGAAGTCAAAATTAAATTAAAATGATCATGTCACGAAAGGCTCACTTACGGTGGTCAAGTGGAGGACCTTAGTGAGGACCTTAGTAAGGTCGATTGGGGTAATCAATATCTGATTGGCAAGAGATTTATCCGAGCTGATCATCCGTCCAACTCAAAATAATATGGTAAGACAGTCAGATACTCAGTGCGAAATGATTGGACACTGAGGAGACCGAAGAGCTTGTCCGATCAGGAAAGACAAGCTATTACACCTAGTCACTGCAAGGAAGAGCAACTGAGGCCGACAGAGCGGAGGAGTCTCGGTCGAGCTGCCACCCAACTCGACCAAGCAGCAGGACCATTGTTATATCTCTCGACATCCTTTTGGGAGATAGCGTCGCTGATATGAAGTATGGTCAACAAGCGGATCATACGACGGAAGCTTCTACTGTCTTATCAGGGATATACATGTCATGTTAAGGTATGATGTCAGAGACACTTTCCTGACAAATCCTTTCATAGGACACATTAGAGAACGTGTTCATGCCTTGAGGAGCGTGCACATCACCCACCGGGACTCTATATAAAGGGGTGTTCAAGCAACGACAGAGGTACGTGTTATTCATTGTTTGCGCTTACCTTATTGTTGCTCCTCTTTTCTCTACAGTTCCGATGACTAACTTGAGCATCAGAGGACCAACGTCGGGCACCCCTTCCCTGGCTCCGCACTAACGTTGCTTGTTTTGCAGAGCGTGACGCGATCTATATCCAATCAATGAAGCAGCCACATCCCTAGCTTTCCACCTTCCCATATTCAGACATGATCATTTTGGCGTTGTCTGTGGGAACGTAGCCTACATCCGAAACGAGAAGATGAAGGACGCTGGACAACTCACCACAGTGACACTGACAAAGAAGGGGCACGATATGCTTATACAAGCTCGAGCAGCAAGGATAGTGGAGCAACAACAACAACAAGTGCTAGCCGAGCGCTAAGCGCATGAGCCCACGACATCAGCGGTAGGGCATCAAGCAGGATATGGAAATTGAGCGGAGCATGCATCAGCTCGGGGATAGCACAAGAAGCCGACCGACACATATGGGGAGACACCCAATGCGACGATCCCCTTTCATCGAGCGTTGTTTTGGACTCCATCAGAGGAATGGGGTCGAGCGGACAAGGACCGGGGGTCTTCCTCGGATGACGCACCCGCTCGGGACGTGCGAAAAGGGAAAGCACCAAGGGACCATGATTCGCCCGAGCAGATCAATCAATAATTCTCGCAGGGAATTCTAGATGACCCTCTGCCCAGGCACGACACCCCGCTAGTGATAGGAGAATACAACGGAACTATCGATCCAGACGACCACTTGGCCAAGTTTGACAACGCAGCCACACTTCATCAGTACATCGACGGGGTGAAGTGTCGGGTCTTCCTCACCACCCTCTCAGGATCCGTGCAACGATGGTTCAAGCGATTGCCAAGCAGATCAATCCATAATTTCAAAGACTTCCAGCGACGTTCCTATATCACTTTGCCAGTAATCGTCATCACCAGAAGACAAGTGCATGCGGTGTAGCATGTAGCAACTGGCACCTAAAGGCTGCAAAAGGCAAGTCATAGACACCACTATTCTGCTCCTTTCATTAGTCGGCGACGCACAACATGCGTGACTGCTATGATTTGACTCCAATTGCAAGCCGACCAGCTCCACGAGGATATCTTCGAAAGTCACCATCACCTGATCGGCATCACATACGTCGGTCGACCGGCCGGAAGGAGGAAGAGAGAGGTGCGTCTAAGCGGTGCCATCATCAGCCCCAGCGAAGGAACAACACGAGCCCCCCCCCCCCCCGCTCGAGCTTCTGCTGAGCGGAATAGACACTCGACTTGGGAGTTGGGAGGAAGAAAACAGGAGCAACGCCGCTTGGGGAGAAATTGGAATGATGGCTGGTGGGCTGACCGACGGTGATTCTAACTGAGCGAGGAAATCGCATGCTCGGTGACTGGAGATCCATGCTATAGGGTGCAGCAAGGAGAAGGTCGAAGAATCTGAAATAAGCTTTAGCTCTCGAGACTTAGAGGGAGTCGAGATCTCTCACGACGACGTCCTGATCATTCGAGCGGTAATCGCTAATTATACTATTCACCGAACTTTTGTTGATATAGGGAGCTCGATGAATATTATATTCAAGAAGGTGTTCGACCAATTGCAAATCGACCGGAGCGAGTTTCAACCAATTATGACCCCACTCTATGGCTTTACAGGCAACGAAGTGTTACTGATCTGCCAGGCACGGCTAGCCATTTCGCTCAGAGAGGAGTCGATCAAAAGGACCAAGACCACAAACTTTATTGTGGTGGACGCGTCATCTGCCTACAACGTCATACTGGGTTGACCGACCCTCAACGAGTTCCAAGCGGTGATGTCCACCTTCTGCTAGAATATTAAGTTTCCGGTGGACAACGAGGTGGGCAAAGTCAAAGGCGACCAGTTGGTGGCTCGGCGATGTTATGTCGAGATGGTCAAGTCTGAAGCAAGGGTCGCTTGGAAAAACCCGTGCTTGGAGGTAAATGCTATTAGAGAGGAACCTCCTTCATTGGTCTATGAAGAAAAGGAGGAGGTCCAAATCCACCTCAACCGATCGGAGGCAACTACTTTTATTACTGCCGACCTAGAAAGTGAGAAGAAGGCAGAGTTGGTCGCTTGCCTTAGGTGAAACCATGATGTGTTCACCTGGTCGACGCACGAGCTCCCGAGCATCTCGCCAAGCGTGGCTCAGCACGAGCTCCATGTCCGACCAAACACTCGGCCTGTGAAGCAGAAGAAGAGGGACTTCAGCGGGGAGCAAAACCAGATCATCCGGGCGGAGATGGAAAAATTACTGGAGGCCAACAACATTCGTGAAGTCCAATTCCTGAGCTGGCTGACCAATGTCATGCTGATGTCCAAGCTGGGCAACAAGTGGCAGGTTTGCATCGACTTCTGTGATCTGAATAAGGCGCAGGATAGATGAGATGGTGGATTCTATGGTGGGCTGCGAGCTGATATGCATGATCGACACGTACCAAGGATACCACCAAGTGTCACTCGCCCGAGATGATCAAGATAAGGTCAGTTTCATAATGGTCGACGGAACCCATTGCTACAATGTCATGCCGTTCGGATTGAAGAACACCGGCGCCATCTACCAGAGTCTAATGAACAAGGTATTTCGACGACAGATTGACCGTAACATAGAGGTATATGTTGATGACATATTAATAAAATCTCTTCGAGTTGTTGACCTTTGTGCAGACATCGAGGAAACTTACCGAACCTTGAGGACCTACGGAATAAAGCTGAACCCGAACAAATATCTGTTCGGCACAAATAGTGGTCGCTTCCTCGGATACATCGTCGCCAAATAGGGCATCGAGGCAAATCCAAGCAAGGTGAAGACGCTATAGGACATGCCCTCGCCCTGTAATTTGAAGGAGGCCCAACGACTGACCGGACATATCCCTGGGCTGTCAAGGTTCATTTCCAAGTCATCCGACCGAAATCATCCATTCTTCAAGGTGTTGCGCCAAGCGACAAAATTTCAATGGGATACAAAGTGCGACAAGGCATTGTAGGAGCTCAAGGAGTACCTTAATTCCTTGCCTGTACTAGCCAAGCCGAGCACTGGCGAGCCACTCTGGATCTACTTGTCGTCCACCAAGTATTCGATTGGCTCCGCATTGGTAAGGCAGAATGACCATGAACAACAACTTGTGTATTTTCTAAGTCATATATTAAAAGATGCAGAGTCCTGCTACACTTGTCTTGAAAAGTTGGCATACGCACTAATGCTCACTGCTCGGAGACTCCGTCCTTACTTTCTTTTGCATCCCATTATCGTGATGACCAATAGTACCTTGAGAAGGGTCCTTCTCAACCCAGAAGTGCCCGGACAACTGATCAAATGGGCAACCGAGCTGAGCGAATTCAACATATAATATCAACTCCGAACGACAATCAAGGCCCAAACCTTAGCTGATTTCGTTACCAAGGTCCACAACACCGAGCCAGACGCAATGTGGAAGATATATATGGATGACTCATCCACTCGGCAAGGTAGCGGGATCAACATTATTCTGATTTCGTCACAGGAGAATAGGATGCAGCTGTCCATTCGGCTAGATTATCGGGCGACGAATAATGAAACTGAATATGAAGCCTTGATAGTCGGCTTACAGGCAGCCCAGCATGTCGAAGCTACAAAAGTTCTCATCCACTCAGACTCTCAGTTAGCCGCTCAGCAGCTATTAGGGACGTTCAAAATAAGCAGCTTCCGACTCAGCTTATATGTAGAAGCTTTTGAGAAGTTGAAAGCCAAGTTTCAAGAGGTGGTGATCCAAAAGATTCCCCGGTCGAAAAATCAGGCTACAGATGAATTGGCTAAGTTAGCTAGTTTATTGTCGCCAATCATGATAAAGCAACCGATTGAACAAATCTCATTGGTGGCGCACATCGACAAGATGGAAGGAATAACTTTCCTGAGCGACTCGAGGACATCATTGATAGAATTCCTCCGATCGAGCATCACACTTACCGATCAGGAGGAAGTCCGCTTACTGAAAAAGAGGGGCGGACGGTTCACTGTGATTGGGGATCAATTGTATAAAATAGTCTTCTCTAGGTCCCTGCTCAAGTGTGTTGAACTGGAGGACGTGGAATACATCCTTCAGGAAGTGCAACAAGGCTCTTGTGGAAGTCATCTGAGTGCCCGATGGCTGCCTCGAAAGATCCTCCTGACCGGATATTTCTGGCCCATGCTTCAAGATGATGTCGCTCGGACGGTAGCCACCTGTTTGTCGTGCCAAAATATCACAACATCCCGCACCGACCGACCGAGGAGATGAAGGCATCCACGGTGTCTTGCACATTCGACCAATGGGGCATGGACATCGTTGGACCGTTTCCAATGGAGATCGGTCTATGAAAATTCTTACTTGTCGAGGTGGATTATTTTTCAAAATTGGTGGAGGTTGAGCCGCTAGTAAAGATAACCGAACAAATGGTCATCAAGTTTATCTAGCAGAACATCTTATGTTGGTTCGGCATCCTTCGTCGGTTTGTTTTGAACAACGGGAGGCAGTTTGTCGGACGGTGGCTCAAGGAGTAGTGCAAATGCTATGCCATTCAGCAAACCTTCACCTCAGTAGCTTACCCCCAGAGCAACGACTAGGCGGAAGTCACCAATCGGAAGATCCTCAGAGGTTTACAGGCTCGGCTTGACTACGCAGGAGACAACTGGGTCGATGAACTCCCCAATGTCCTGTGGGCTCTTCATACGACACCAAAAGAGGCGATCGGCGTCACACCGTTCCAGTTGGTATACGGCTGCAAAGCGGTGATCCCCATGGAAGTCGGAGTAGAATTCGACCGGGTGCAACTCTATAATGAGGGGAACGCTGAGCGGAAACTTATGGAGATCGATTTAGTAGGTGAAGCTCGGGATAAGGTTGTCATCAAGCTCATGGCGTACAGGTTGCGAATGAAGCAAAATTACAACCGGAAGATGATCCCGCGATCCTTCTAGCTCGGCGATCTAGTGTAGAAAAGAATAAAGTCGGTTGGGGACGTCACTAAACTCGAAGCCCCATGGGCAGGACCTTACAAGGTCTTGCAGAAGCTCCACTCGGGAGCCTACTACCTACAAGACGAGGACGGGAGGCAACTCCAGCGATCTTGGAGCACGAACTATCTCTAACCCTATAGGGTCGGCTGAGAGGTGTGTGAATAAATCTAGATGTACTTGTATAAGTGTATGTCTTGTGGATGCAGGAAGTGAATGAATAAAAATCCCAAGTGTTCCAGACTCTTGTACCGATCGACCAAGTTAAAAGTCGAGCGACGACTATAAACCCTTGTCTATGCCAATCAACAGTCGAGCGATGACTTTAAACCCCAATCTTCGTCAACAGTCGAGCGGCGACTTTAAACCCTGGTCTTCGTCAACAGTTGAGCGGCGACTTTAAACCCAGGTTTTTTTCAACTGTCGAGCGACTAATTTAAACCCCAGTTTTCGTCAATAGTCGAGCGATGACTATAAACCCTTGTCTACGCCAATCAACAGTCGAGCGACAACTTTAAACCCTGGTCTTCGTCAATATTTAATCGGCGACTTTAAACTCTGGTCTTCGTCAACAGTTAAGCGGCGACTTTAAACCCTAATCTTCATTAACGGTCGAGCGATGACTTTAAACCCCTATCTTCATTAATAAGTCGAGCGACGACTTTAAACCATGATCTATGACAAGTGTAGTTGATCAACGATTATATAAGCCGAGAATAAGGCTGACTAGGAAACGTATTGCTCCAAGAAGCAACAGTTTTCAATAAAATAAGGTCGTTCGGCAATGTTGAAGTAATTGGTCGGATATCTCAGCGACTAGTTACATCGACGATCGAGAAGATAGGGAACCATACTTTGAAATTTTTCACAAACCGATAAGTGATTCGTAGTTTTACTCAAGCCGAGTGGTGATGCATGCATGAACAAGTGTGACAACCAACAAAGTGAAGAAATGTCGAACAACGATGCATGATGAAATACATAATCAAATAAACAAAGATACGTCGAACGAGCGATCATGCATTAAAACTTAGAAATTTTTTACAAGTTGTGAGGGGTAGTACAAAAGGAGTCGAGCTTCGCGGGGGGCGGGTTCACTCAAAGTAATCCAACACATTATCAGGCAGTGACTCAGTTAGCTCGTCCCGATTGATGACTTTGTTAGTCAATGCGGTTGGGATATAGCTGTCGCCCTTCAGCTGGTCGAGCATCCCATCAACGGTGATGTTGAAGAGGCGGAGCGCCCAGTCGGTGAGCTGGTCATTGAAAGTGTTCGAGTGAAGGTAATCATGTTTCAGAATTTTGAATCGGCTAGACTCAGTGCCTTGATAAACTTCCAAAGCCGTTTAAAAGACCTCCAGCTCAACCTTCATAGAAGCCAGCTCGGCATCCTTAGTGGTCAGCTGTTCTTGCGTTGTTACTTGCTTAGCCGATCGATTCTCCCACTCGACATTCAGAGCTGCCTCCGCCTCCTTCAAGTTTTGAGACAGGATCCGAGCCTCTTTATTCTTGATCTCTAGGTCCTCAATGACTCGAAGCTTCCTGGCCTTGACCGAATGGATCTTCGACTCAAAGGTGCTGGTCTGCTTATTGAGCCGTGCTAGTTGAGAAGCCTTCTCGGTGCTATTGCCCTTATTTGCCTCCAACAAGTTGGAGTTCTTTTGCAAATTAGTCTTTAGTTGAGCCATCTCAGTAGTCAGCTACTCCAGGCGCGCCTCAGAAGTCGCTGACTGGTCGTTCAGAGTGCACAACTGCTGGACTTCATATTCCAAAAAGGTAAGCATCTAGCATATAACTAGATTCTCGACCAAGTACTGCAACAACAGGGAAATAGTAGGGCCGAGCGGATAAAAAGAAGTAAGTACAAAGGCAACGTACATATCCCAGTGGACATCTGAGTATGGTTGTTTGCGAGCTCCCCTGGAGAAATGGCTGTCGCACGGGCCGGGGCATCGACCCATATTTGCGCGAGCAACCCTTGGATCTGTATCTAGTGCTTGAGGGGTGTAGGATGCAACGTCGTCCGGACTGCACCACTCATCGGTCGACAAATGGATAATTACGATTATTTGTCTCTGGCCGCTCAGATCAGAGGGGTCCGAGGTAGCTCTGCCCGTAGACTGGGGCATTAGGGCTAGTCGGATGTGGGACACTTGGGTCGCCGACAAGGATTGGGGCGTCATGAAGGCAACCGGTGGTGCGCAAATTGCCCCAGCAACAGTCTGGACAATGATGGTGTCCGGTCGGATGACAGTGAAGTGTGGAGCACTGCGGCTCCTTGCTCGAGAAGAGCAGGTGTGGATGTCTCGCCTCCCTCGAAAGATGGTCGTGAACCGGCTTGGGTTGGAGTCTGCAGAGCGGAAGTGACAAAGCGAGAGGACGATTCCGCATGGCGTCTCTTGCGTCGTTGTAGGGGTTTGTTGGAAATGACTGATTCCGAAGCCACCGCAATCGGCAGCATCAAGGGTCGTTCGGGAGGAAGGTTCGCTGTAGCGGCCACTACATCACTAGCCAGAGTCTGAGTTCTTCCACCCTTTCTGACCGATGCTTGCGTTCCTTCGACGTCGCCGAGCAGATCCTCATGGGAGTCAACCGGTTGTAGGCCTCAACTCTCTAGTTCGATCACAGCTACCGCATTAATTTCCGTGTTAGCGAGTTTGCTCTTATCGGCTAGACGCACCCTTAACATGATGCAAGCTGTAAAAAAAAAGGTAAAATAAGTTAGATTCAAAGATGAAGAAAAAAATAGCATACTTAGGCTGGACGGAAGACGTGTGTAGATCAGACTCAAACCTAATAGGTAAAGGATGCCTTTCAACAGCAACCGGTGAATATGATACTTCTAACCGGACAAACTGGAAGCTACTTGGAGAAAGTCTGATTGCCTTCTGTACTTCCCGAGTGATGTGGGATTCATCATTTTCATCTGCCAGCCAGTCGGGAAGTCTGGCCACTCGAGAAAATGAAGAAAGAAGTAGTGCTCCCTCCAATGCTTATTGGAGGATGGTATTTTATCAAAAAAGACCAAGCCCACTCAAGCTTGGAACAAGAAGGTCTCCGGTTCGGACAATTTAGGGTAATAAAAATAATGGAAGAGCCGAGGAGTCAAGAGAATGTCGTGTAAGCGGAACAAAACTACAACCCTACACAATAATTTAAAGGAGTTCGACACTAGCTGATTAAGGGGAATATGGAAATATTTACAAATATTGGAAAAGAAGGGATGAACGTGGAACCGAAGGCCAGTGGTAAACTGATCCTTAAAAAACACAGAAAACTCGCTAGTGGTGCGTGTGGCCGGTTGTAAGCAGATGAATGACAACTTGGTAAATAGTGGGAAGTGGTAAGTGGATTTCAGCTTTTCAATGTCGTCCGCGTCAAACTTAGACTTTGTGGAAGTATACCAAAGCCCAGGGACTTGGATGGGGGGTTGTGAAGAATTGGCCATCGAAAACAAAGGATTCGAGAAGGAGCAACGAACGGATTCAGATAAGGGAAGAGTAAAGAAGCTTACAGAAAATGATCATCGGAGAAGAAGAAGAAGAAGAGATGAAGCATCACAAAGAAGGCTTGAAGACGAAAGTGTAAGGAATTAAGACGACGGCGACGCGAAGTAAGGTTTATAAGTCTCGCGGCCGATCGTCTTGAGCCGTCCAATCCAGGGTTTTGAAAAACTAGGAGAAGATCCTATCGTAGGTAGAATTTGAAAAGACGTCTGTCATATCACCCCAGCTGATATTCACCTGTCACGTCAAACATGCGGCGACAAAAAGTAGGACACGTGACGTTCAGCTATCGGAAGACATTAATGAGACTTAATTAAAAGGTATGGTTGCGTACTCGGCCATAATGATCAGAGATTTATACGATCTTCAAGAAATTTGGATGACGTCAGCTACTATGAAAGGGGGCTTATCCGAGAGAGCGCAGGGAAAGGAGAAATTTCGCTATGTGTTGTCACACATCGTCCCGATCGGCATAGAGAGTGGGTTATCACATAGTCGAACGACCAATGCACCATTTGCCTTAGGCGGTATGATCCAAGCGACGGCTACAAACCCAGCCAATGAAATAAAGCCGAATGACGTATACATTTGTTCCGATCAGAAACCTAGGAGCGTATATGATCCGATTGGACGAGGAAATCACCAAAGACTCTACTAGTTCAGTTAGTCAGACTTGCAGTCTCCTTCGATTAGACTTGAGGGGGAGGCTTGTGATGCGACGATAAAGGGGGGTCCGCCCGGTACGGGTCAACTGCTGAGGTGGAGGTCAAAGTCAAGGTGGTCAATACCAGTGTGTTAAAACGCTTGCCTACGGTGACCGAGCAGAGGACCTTAGTAAGGCTGGTCGAGGCAATCAGTGCCCGATTGGCAAGAGACTTGTTCAAGCTGACCACCCGTCCAGCTTGGGATAATACGCTAAGACAGCCAAGCGCTCAGTGCGGAATGATAGGACGCTGAGGAGACCGAAGAACTTGTCCAATCGGGAGGGACAAGCTACTACACCCAGTCACTGCAAGGAAGAGCAGCTAAGGCTGATAGAGCGGAGGAGTCCCGGTCGAGCGTCTACCTCGCTTGGCCAAGCAGTAGAGCCATTGCTATATCTCTCGACATCCTTTTGGGAGTAGTGTCGCTGACACGAGGCATGGTCAACAAGTGGATCGTACGCCCGAAGCTCTTATTGTCTTGTTAGGGATATGCATACCTTGTTAAAGTATGATGTCAGAGGCACTTTCCTGACATGCCCTTTCATAGGATACATTGGAGAACGTGCTCATGCCTCAAGGAGTGTGCACGTCATCCACCAGGACTCTATATAAAGGGAGGTCCAAGCACCGACAGAGGTCCGCATTATTCACTGTTTACGCTTGCGTTACTATTACTTCGCTTTCCTCTACAGTTCCAGTGACTGACTTGAGTGTCAGAGGGAGCCCTTCCCTGGCTCAGCACTAAGGTATAGTATATTGATTTACTATTTACACCAGGGACTCCTTCCCTGGCTCGACACTGACGTTACTTGTTTTACAAAGTGGGACGCGGTCTACATCCAGTCAATGAAATAATCATATCCCCAACTCTCCACCTTCCTATTTTTGGACAGGATCAATATAATGTATAAAAGTGATTCTATAGATAAATATTTCATTACACTTATTATATTTTAAAGGAATATTATCCCATCACGATGGAATATAAACTAGCATGTACGTTGTAGACTCCTCTACATTAGTCAACTACAACTTTCTCATTTACCACCTCATAGATAATCGTGTGACCGATCGTGTGAAATCACTAGGGTGATGAATTCCAACTTTTAATATCATAGTATATACACTGTAAAATTTAATATATTATTTTCACACCGTGAATATTTTGAACGGTTCATGTTAAATAGGGCACTCATTTGACTTGAAAATAAGGTGTCACAAATTTATGTCACTTTAATCCCAGTTTAAATATTTACTTAATTGTAAATTTTTATAAATAAAGGCTGTGAATGATAATTATTAAAATTAATAAATAAGTTCGTAAATAATTAAATATATGTTAAAATATAATAATTTTAAATAATCAAATAAATTAAAATTAAGAGTCTGATGAAATTAAATTTCAAAACTCAAATTAGCCTTAAATTTATGTACAAAAATTGCCCATGATATTTTTAGGTACAAAAAGTCTAAAAATCAATATAAATCCTCTTAAATTGAGTATATTAACTTAGAATCTAGTATATTTTTTATCAAATTGAGTACGATTCTAAACCCTAAACCCTAAACCCTAAACCTAAACCCTAAACCCTAAACCCTAAACCCTAAACCCTAAACCCTAACCCTAAACCCTAAACCCTAAACCCTAAACCCTAAACCCTAAAAAATAAGAGGAACAATTTTGATAGAAAATATATTCGATTTTTAATATAAAGTACTGACTTTTGGATATGAGGATTGCATGCAAAGTTAACATTATGATTAGGAATTTTTCTCTAATTTACCGTTATTTCAACCGCTAGTTCATTTTAGCATTAAAAGAAGATACCATTTTAGCATTAAAAGAAGATACGTGGGGTCCACCAGTGATTGTTCCATTACGGCCCGAGCCCAACTTGGTTCGGTTCGGTTGACGGGGACATATGACCCGTTCGATCTGATCTCCAAGCACGTGTCGTCATCTCGGGAATCAAGTCGTTTGTTCCTTCCCCTCTAATTCTGCTTCGTAATTCTTCTCCATTTTTAGCGTGTTGCTTAACGGAGGTGTTCCTTAGCGAGGTGGGCAAAGCATCTCATCCAACGACGGGAGTTCATTCGACGGATGCATCGGACGGCAGAGAGAAACGCATAACACGATTGCGACTTGGACCACTCCTTCAATTGTTTAAACCAGAACTATTCACTTTGCCCCTTTACGTTTACATATTTTATATTCCCAATCCAAACAAAATAAATTAGATAAAAATCAAAAGGACCTCCTATTTTGTTGGAATAGCTATAGTTTATAATTACAATAATAATTATAATATAAATATTATTAAATAAGATAAATTTATGTTATAATAATTATAAAATTATAAATACTATAATATTATAACAGCTGCTGTTATAATATAAATATAATTGAACATCTTTTAAAATATAAAAGAGGCACCACCATAATTCAATATATATATATATATATATATATATATATATATATATAAATAAATTTTGATGGTTTGGCAATTCTGAGGAGGAATTGTAATTTTTGGTCAATTAATGTAGTAAAAGGGAAAATTTCTGGTCCTCTAACAAAGAACGGTAGTTCAGTGAAAGCTGCGCTGTATTGAACGGCTGTTGCGCTCTTCTTCGCTTTATAAAAGGAAACCGCCGACGTTGTTCCATTGACAATCACCCTCTCTCTTCCATCTTCGCCTTCATCGCCGTCGTTGGTTTGTTTCAATCTCTCCTTTTTCTTTGGGTTGTTGTTCTTTTGTAGATCGAGCAAGGCGCAACTGGTTTTTTTTTTCGTGCAAGTTTTGCGATCGATGCGCGAGCTTTTGTTGTCTATTTAGGGTTTCTGCATCATGATCCTTGTTTCTTGTTCGGATAGGCAGCTGGTCATGGCGTCCGTGCGCGGGGGCTGCGCGATTCCCCTCTTGCTTTCGATCCTCGTGCTTCCGCTGACCTTCCCGGCCTTCGCTGCTGCGGATGGGCTGGTCCGTGTGGGTTTGAGGAAGAAAACTATGGACGAGAGCAGCCGTCTTGCCGGCCGACTTTCGGAGAAGGAAAGGAAGGGGTGGATGGGGCGGCGGTATGGTTTAGGAGCGGGCGTCGAGAATGATGGCGAAGACGCGGACATTGTTTCGCTGAAGAACTATATGAACGCGCAGTACTTTGGGGAGATCGGCATCGGCACCCCTGCTCAGAATTTCACTGTCATTTTTGACACGGGTAGTTCGAATCTGTGGGTTCCTTCTTCAAAATGCTACTTTTCGGTAAGTTTGTTTGCCATCTGTTTCGGAAATGAAAGATTATTAGACTTTAGTTAATAGATCTAGTATGATCCAGACTAGGGCGGAATTTAAGTTTGTTTAATTCATAGTTTTTCAACGCTTTCTCTCAATTTTTATTTGTAGGTTGCTTGTTTTTTCCACTCGAAATTCAAGTCAAGCAAATCAAGCACATACCAGAAGAACGGTTCGTCTCTGGCATGAAAGTCATTATTATTTCTGGTTTTATTGTTATTTTTTATTTCCAATGTATTCCTTCTCCACGCCAAATGTTTATTACTTCCACCATGCAACTTCAATGGTCCTTTTTGGTAGGATCTTTTTATTTTGTCAATGGAGTTGAATTATAATGTTAATAACTGATAAAGAGAATGCAAGTTCTTGTAGCTTGTGAATAGGTTACCAAAAGTTATTATTTAGGCTTTCTCAAAAAACATGTTTACTTCTCATCTTGGATGAGAAAAGAAAGCCTTGTTAAAACCTGATCCGCGGAAAAACCTGTCAGTGGTCTATTTTTTCTGCAGTTGACAGGTTTTTTTGGCTTTGAGCTTAAATTCGTATATTTGTCAATATCACTTGAATGCAACTGCTAATTGTGGTCTTTTGTTGTTTATCATTTTCTATAAGGAAACTACTTTCCTTTTTGTGGAATTTCCTGATTGTAACTTGCCTGAGACTGTGAGACTAATCAATCAGGTTCAACTCCATAATTCCTATCCAACTATTTTACTTAGCCTTTTTGGTCAGGTTGACAAATTCTGTAGAATACTTTTTCCCACTAGTTCTCTTTGTGTTAGCCTTTTATTAGTATTTTCCCATAAGAGAATTTAAGCTGCAAATATATTCTCTTTTACAAGTAAGATTCCATGTTCATCCTTGTTTGGATTACCATTTTTATTTTTAACTAATGTGATACTTCAGTGAAGCTAACTCTATTCTATGCTGATTTTAGTGATGCCTTAGTCCATTTATTTAAAAGAAAAAATTGTTTCCATTAAAAATTGAACAATCATGAATTGCCATGCATGTCCTATTGCACCAACTTTTCTAGGGGCATTGCTCATTTAGTTTGTGCAATCCAATTTTGCACATCTACCATTCATTTAGCTTAGGCTCCTACTGATCAATTATTGGCTGATAATCACATGAAATCAAACTATCCTCTTAGATTTTTTTGTTATATGGATTACTAAAGCTTTATTTATGTCAGTGTAATCCTTCAAGAGCTGGTTTCATCCATTCCATGGTGGTATCAACATTCAGATTTTGTTTGTCTATCTTGCTGAAGCGTTATTAGATTTCTGGAAGTCTTTTTACAAATAAAATCAATAAAATGTGGATCCACCAAGTGTCCTTTCCGCCATATTCTTCCTTGGCTAGTGTACCTTCTCATGAATGTTTAAGTTCGAGTCATGGATTCTATAGTATATCCAAAAAAAAAGATTCTTACTATTTTGCTGTTTTCTCTTGAGCAGGGAAGACTGCATCAATCCATTATGGTACTGGATCAATTTCTGGTTTCTTTAGCGATGATCATGTTTCTTTAGGCGACCTAGTTGTAAAAAACCAGGTTAAAATTTATGCTTGCTTCTGAACTTTTTATCTAGTCCTCTATATGTTAGCTTTAAGATTTTATGGACTAATTGAATATATAATCGATTCAGGATTTCATAGAAGCCACCAGAGAACCAGGTGTCACATTCCTGGTTGCAAAATTTGATGGCATCCTTGGACTTGGATTTAAGGAAATATCAGTTGGTGATGCTGTACCTGTTTGGTAATTCATTATTATTACTCTTATTTCGTTATTGCTTATGGCATTTCTTGGACTCGAGTAGCATTTTCTTTTTCTACTAGAGATTTCATTCTTGCTCTGTTTGCTCTGTATTGCTTGATTTTTCCAATGAATTGGTGAAGAGGTGGGTGGGGTTAATATACTATAGTTGGAAAAAAAAGCCAGAAGAATGCCATAGAGCAAATCAATATCTTTGCAATACTAAGGTAATCTGTTGGCAGAGCATTGATTTTTCTAATAATCCTAGTTTGTTGAACACAGCTGCATATGTATATTAAGATTGAAAAGATAATGTCTTTACCATTAATTCCTTTTACGAGATAGTAAATAATGATGAAAAATATACTACTTTTGAAAACTACTACAGTCAGTCAAAATCTTACAATTGTAATATATTTGAACAAAATAATGTCAGTTTTCTTGATGCTTGTAGAGTGTAGCATGCCTGTGTCTTACCTGAGACATGCATTGGAATAGCTTAAAAACCATTTGTCATGGTGACCTATAATTCCTTGTCTGCATATAATTCAGGTTGCAAGCACACATTTATTCTGCTTGTTCACATACAATTCCTGCGGCATTTGTTTTAATTTTGAACACAAGTCTGCCTTTTCATGTTCATATTCAAATAAAATTATTCATTTTTTGAACTAGTAGTACATACTGCTCTTGCAAATAGTGATTTTGTTATGTTTATCATTGAGTAAATTCTTAATTACATAGGAATGAGGCACTATTCATTAATTGTCATTGATCATCATTCTAGTCAGTTTAATTTGGTAAGGTTTTTTTTTTTAAAAAAATAATACTGGCAGGTATAATATGGTTGAGCAAGGTCTTATCAAAGATCCTATTTTCTCATTTTGGTTGAACCGAAATGATGAGGAAGGAGATGGGGGTGAAATTGTCTTTGGAGGAGTTGATCCAAATCATTATAAGGGTGATCATGTATATGTTCCAGTAACTCAGAAAGGATATTGGCAGGTTTGTGTCTTGAGTTTTTTGTTTTGATTAATCAACTACCATTTCATATACAATGGCTTCACGACATCATACGAAAATTGAATTGGCAGTTTAACATGGGAGATGTACTCGTTGATGGTGAATCTACTGGTATTGCATGCAGACTGATTTATTTCGTTCCCATTCTTCCATTCATGTCTTCTGTATAACAATTTAGTTTGTGTCCCTCTTAATTGTTTATCAGGCTTTTGTAGTGGAGGTTGTGCCGCAATAGCAGATTCAGGAACTTCCTTGATTGCCGGACCAACGGTATGCATATGATACCATGACCTTTTCATCATAGTGTCCATTGATTGTTTCAATCATCATCTATGGAAACAAAACGATCATATATTAGTTACAACTCACAAATGATAACCACTGCATTGCGTTTTGCAATTTTACATGGTTAGTAGTAATACCTTGTCAGTTGACCCCACATAGTGGGATAAAACTTAATTGTTGTCCCCACATAGTGGGATAAAACTTAATTGTTGTTGTTGTAGTAGTAATACCTTGTCAATCCAATTTTTGATTATGACCTCAGGGTCTTCACATGGATGTCAATCCTTTTGAATCCTATCTTGAATTTAGTTGTCAAAAGAAGATGGCTTTCATTTACCAGTGTACTTTCACGGGTGGCATATATCTTATTCCTGTATTAACGAGGTTCCTAAAGGATCCATCTCATAAATGTAGGCCCAGTTTCAGACTAACTGTAGTTCTCAAATTGGGTTTCAGGAAGGTTTAATAAGGCTCTTGCTCAAAAATTTTTTGCAATTTTTTTTCTCAACATGGCCTATTAACTAGCACTTTATTTAGCTACTTGGTGTTTTGTTCTAAATATTTCAATAGTTGTCCTTTTGTTTAACATCATGTCTTAGAATATTTCTTTTAGGAATTTAGAAGTATAACCTACATGTAATGTTATATAATATCAAAATTCTTATATTAGTTTCTCGTAAGATAGTAGATTAGCCGCGAACTCTTATCCTCTGTTACGAGCTTACTTTCATTACAAGGATGTATAAATCTATTTTCTTTCTCCCCTGCGCCTACTGCAGCTATAGTAATGATGTGATAAGACGTCTTCCCGTGAATAAATTTTTGATATGCGACTTCAAATCGCTATAATGGTTAAAGAATGTGCAGTGAAATGTCAATGGATCGCACCTAATCATAATAGCAAAGTTTGATGAAATTATGAACTACTACTGTGGTATAGCCAACAAAATTAATATCAATCGTACATTCTTTTGCCAGACGGTTATTGTAGAAATTAACCAAAAGATCGGAGCTTCTGGTGTTGTTTCTCAAGAGTGCAAGGCAGTAGTTGCTCAATATGGGCAACAAATTCTCGACATGTTGATATCACAGGTTTGAAGCATTGAATTACCCAAAACTTTAATATTTCCTGTAGTGCGGATCAATTTTTGGCCCCCCAAAAAAATGTTAATATTAGCCTATATTCGACAGACACAACCGTCCAAGATTTGCTCCCAAATTGGTCTCTGCACATTTGATGGAACTCATGGAGTCAGGTGAATTCTTGTTCTCAGACATTTGTTCCTTCAGCGAATCCGTTGGCTCAGTCATATATTTTTGCATTTACTTGTACTATATTTGTGCAGTATCGGCATTGAGAGTGTAGTCGGCGATAATGTGGATGCCTCAGCTGGTTTGCACAGCGACGCAATGTGCACCGCTTGTGAGATGGCAGTGGTATGGATGCAAAATCAACTGAGACAAAACCAAACAGCAGAAAACATATTGAATTACATCAATCAGGTTAAGATTATTCGAATCATATACCTTTCTCATTGTTTAATCAGTTCTATTTATTCATACCTCGAGCCACACAGCTATGCGAGCGACTACCAAGTCCTATGGGAGAATCATCAGTAGACTGTGCCGCAATAGCATCGTTGCCAAATGTATCGTTCACCATTGGCGATAAGGTGTTCGAACTTAAACCAGAGGAGGTACCATCCTAGATCTTTGCATAAAAGTATTTTTTTGACAGTCGCTGAATAAATGTTAATACCCACGGCAATCTTCCCCTCCTCGTATCTGCCTGCAGTATATTCTGAAGGTTGGTGAGGGAGCTGCAGTACAGTGCATCAGCGGATTCACTGCCTTGGATGTACCTCCCCCACGGGGACCCCTCTGGTTAGTATCTCTCTTTGCTTCGCAAGGTTAAGTCACTTTCGTGCCACTTCCTCCGATTTATGAAACATAAATCCACAGGATACTGGGCGATATCTTCATGGGAGTCTACCATACGGTTTTCGACTACGGCCAGTTGAGAGTTGGCTTTGCTCAAGCAGCTTAAAAGGCTACACTGCTATCCTCATCTCTAATGCAGTTACATCGGACCCTAGTTATGTTTCCCATTGTATAGAACAACCAAATTGTCGATGTAGTTGTCCATGTTACTGTCTTGCTTAAATCCTTAATAAGCAGTTCTCGACTTGAGATAAGTTGTATTTCGTTTACTCAGTTTCTTAAATTGGCGACTCAGATTTGTGTGATTTTATGATCCTAATTTATGGAATAGGAAAAGGATCATATCTAAGTGGAGGCAAGATCTTCTGAATCACTTTTTGTGATTCAGGAAATATGCCACTTGTATTTACGGTTGGATCATGATCGCGATTCGATCGTAAATGATTGTGATCCTTTTTTGGATTCACTGTCTTCATCATGTTATAATTTTTATTCGGAGCGGACGGTCGGAGGTCGTCCAGATACGAGTGGCATATCCCTTGGACCACAAAAAAAAAAATGGTCCAGAAAATTTGTGCTCATCCAGAGGCAAGATCTTCTAAATCACTTTTTGTGGTCCAGGAGATGTGTCACTCGTATTTGCGGCTCGATCATGGTCGCGATCCGATCGTAAATGATTGTAATCCTTTCTTGGGTTCACCGTCTCAATTAAATTATAATTTTTATTCGGAGCGGATGATCGGAGGCCGCCCGGAGCAATTCTAATAAGTTGTCAACCACAATGAATGATCTTAGCAAGTCGAAAGTGGTCCAAATATAGAACATTATCATTCCAACCAAGCTCTAAACACTTCAAGTTCAATTGATCATTGAATCCAAAAGCATCATCAGTTGAAGAGGAAATCTAATTTCATAATAGCAAGCTACAATTGTTTGTTTTTTTTTTTTTTAAATAGAAGCGAAATCTTTTCCATCATTTTTGCTAAACAAGCAGAGAGGAGAGATCAATAGGTACGATGAGAATTGATCCAGAACAAGGTCAAAAGCAAGTGAAAGGCGGCACCTTTGTTGGTCGGAGGCCATGAATTGGGGAAAGCGGACGATGGGTCACTTCTTGCCCTTGCCCTTGCCGCCGGACTTCTTCCTCTGGGGCAGCACGATCTCGCCGTGCTTGAGGACGGGGATCTCCATGAGGGACGACAGCTGGCCGTACTTCTTGCGGAACTTCTCCACCTGGTCGTCCTCCACCGCCAGGGCGGAGCGGCTGCCGAGGTAGAACGGGTGGTTGCCGGACCAGACGTCCACCGAGTACTCCCGCTGCGTGCCGCCCGTCGTCATCACCAGCTCCCCGTTGCAGTACACCTTCGCGTCCTCGTAGAACTCCGGGTGCACCCCGCCCTTCTTCCGGCAACTCCACCGCCCACCGACTGCCTGCGCGATTATCCCCCCACCCAACCACAAATCAAATCGCGGGGACGTCGACGAGAGAAGAGGAGGAAGAGGATTGTGATACCTGGGAAGGGAGGAGGAGCTTCGGGGCGGGCGGCTTCGGGGATGAGAGCGAGGGAATGAAACGGGTGGTGAGGGACACGGCCATGTGGAGCTGGTCCGATCTACTGCGGCGGCGACGGCGGCGGTGGATTTGGCCTTTGAGCAGGAGGAGGAACTTTATCCCCTCATTTTTGTCTCTTATTATCTCGTCGTTATGGGTTGGGCTCAGTAATGGGCTTTTTGGCTGGTATTTTTTCAGTCACAATAATAGTGGCCGAAACTTAATCATGATGGTAAAAGATGAATACGTTCGTCCTAGCGTCTCCGTCAATTTGTCTCAGTGTCAATACCAAGGAGGTAAATCACAGACCAATCTGTCTCAGTGTCAACACCAAGAAGATAAATCACGGACGATTACTAGTCTTTGTAATAGTGACTAACACATAAAAAAGATATTTACCTGACTTTATCGAGATTCGAACCCCAGATCTCATGGTGTCAACACCTCATATGCTAGCAACTAGATCGTTCTGAGAGGACGACCAAAACTTAAACACAAAGGGGCAACGACAGTTGCTCACTTCCGGCCATAATTACAAGTTGTTCATCTCCTAACCTATTTTTTAACCAGAGAATCTAATCTCCTATTCAGGGCATCCTGAGTGATTCAAGACCTCCCGAGTCGTCTCAGTTTATGGTCTCGATCGGTGGGCTCACAAACAAGCCATGAGCCTGCAAGTAGGACGGAAGCTCACCTCAAGAGGACGATGAAGTTGAAATTTTACGAGAGAGACGAAAGGAAGAAAATGTCATTATATCCAAATCTGACTAAAGGTTCATCTATGGATAGATTGTAAATTCATCCTTCCATCTAATCCATCCATTAGTCATTCATCTGCTAGAGTAAACTGAGTATAAATTTGTTAACTATGAACACTTTACAAAGGAGAAAACAAGGAGGAAAGACTTTGCATTGTACAAATTATGGCATTTCAAGTATAAAGTTTTTGCTGTAAACAGAAAGACTATTTATTTTTTTTCTCCCAGATACTACTCACATTCTTGTGATAATTTGAGGAAAAAATGATCAAATGAATGATAGCAAAAAAAAAAAAAAAAATTATAAACTACAAGGAAAAGAATTTGAACCAGTTTCATGAGAACCACCTCTTCTCCTTTTTCACAGATTTAAGCTGCATTACTAGTTCTTCGCGCTGAGCTTCCACTTGAGCATATTGGAGGCTAACGTTGAGGTACCGCTCTCTCATCTCCCTTAGCTCCGTCTCTAAAGATGAT
The DNA here is from genome assembly GCF_018446385.1 of Zingiber officinale. Taxonomy (NCBI): domain Eukaryota; kingdom Viridiplantae; phylum Streptophyta; class Magnoliopsida; order Zingiberales; family Zingiberaceae; genus Zingiber; species Zingiber officinale. The sequence goes on from NC_055999.1 coordinate 119,455,671, forward strand.
ATTCTTTCAAAGTCGGCATTTACATTTTTGTCAGGAATGTCCGGTTGGCCAGCTTGCTTCTCTGTGATCGCTCTGTAAACAGTGAATCTAAAATCAGGAGTAATCTCGATTGAAGAAGTCAAATTGTAGCTTGCCATCAAATGACTGTGGTTCAAAAGGAGAATGTCTATGTTTTTTGCCGCTATAAGACAAGCCGTCAAGGTCTCTGTTTGTTGGTTGAATTACAACCTAAGGGAATAGAGCCATTTATGGATAGAACACAGACTTGAACTGCATCTATCTCGATGGCAATCCAAAAAGGGGGAACCATACCTAAGTCGCTCTATCTCAATGGCAAGCTGGATAAGGTGTCTGGACTGATAATAGGATGCACTTCTGTGTTTTATTTACTCGTGTAGATGATAGGAGGGAAGAGGTTAGAATGAAAGAAACTATACAGCACATGGACAGTTTTTGTTTTTGTGGGTAAAATTTGTCTCTCTCACCTTCCCCTCTCTTTCTGTTCATCCATTTAGGTAAACAAGTAGTAAGAGACAAATTGGAACGGAGACTTCATAAAGAAACTTATTGAGATGAGGAAATCCTTCTGAAGTTCAAATATTACCTTTGAAGTTGTATTTGATCCATTCTATTTGCCTCCACATCCTGAGTTTCAGGTTCAGTTGAAATCTCTGGACCATGATTAACTTCCTAGTAAATCAAAATGACTTTATAATGTCGCTCATTAAAATTGCAAATGTAGGATAGAAGAAGAGGCATGGCTAACAAACTACTCACTTTCTCCTGCCGAAGGGATGTTCTTGGCAGCATGAGTTCCTTCTCCACTGTCTGAATTTTATTCATCAGCTCGTGATTCTCCCGCTCAAGACTTTCAATCTTTCTTTCGTATTCACTATTTGTCTGTTTCAACAGATTAAGTTTGTTCTTCAACTCTGCCTCCTGAGAGCATGATGCTTCTTTTAGCAGCAAGTCATTTTCTAATCGCAAAATTTTTTCTTCCAAGACCATCCTGTTGTGCCTATCCTCTTCACTGTTAGATATAGCCTTTAGCATATTAGCCACTCTCTCCGTCAAGGACTCTTTCTCTCCCTTCAGTTCTTCATATTCTTCAGACAATGACTTCAATAGACCTACCAACTTCTGCTTTTCAGAGTTGGCATCATCAAACGAGTTTTTAAGGCCTAATATTGAATTCCGAAGATGAATTAATTTTTTCACTTCAACCGTTGAAGGGGAAATCACTTCAACTGCTTGAGAAGCTTTAATATTCAATTCTCCTTCATTCTCCATATTTATATATTTCTCTTCACTGTACTTAACACTGTCAATTGCTTGATGAATGCGCTCTATATCAGCCATTAGCGTTTCCTCACTCTGTTTGGAAGCATTAAGTAAATCTATTAATCCTGCAATCTTATTCTCAGACTCTTGACGGAAATTCTGCAAGTCAGTCTCATAAAGCTTTATTTTTGAATTGGCTTCTTGAAGATTCCATTCAAGTTTAGCTTTATCAGAACGGAGGACAGACGCTTCATGCACTTCATCTGATGCTATTTTTTCTAGGTCACCAAAATTTGAGGACTTTTGTGCAGCAAGGTTAGATATCTCTTTCTCAAGATTTTCCACTTCAATTGCTTTCTCTAATTCAATCTTGTTTAATAAAATGCGTGCCTTTGCTATTCTTTCTCCATGCTCCTTGTGTTCTTCCAAAATTTGGTCGAGTTGGGACAGCAGTGATTTCTCCTTTGATTCAGTGCCTGTTTGAATCGAAGCAAGCTTCAGTTCTAACAGTTCAACTTGCTTATAGAAATCATATCTCTTTTCATCCAATTCAATCTCGAGAAGTGTAACCTGTAGATGCGACTCTAGGTCCTGACTCTTTAACTTTTCAGTTAGTTTGTGAAGAGAACTGCACTCTTCAGTAAGACTTTCAATGGTAGCCTGCAGTTTTGAGTTTGATTGACTTAAAAGATCAGAACCCTCTAACACTTCTGATAAGTGGTTCTCTGTCTCTTGTAGTTTCTGTTTTAGTTCTGCTTTCTTCATCTCCACTTCCACTGTTTGATGTTCAACTTCATTCTTCAAATTAGCAGTAAGTGAGCTTGTGTCTTCTAGTTCCAATCGGACAGATTCTTTCTCATTAGTTACGTGTCTAAACTGGGCTTCTAAACCAGAAACAATTTCTGATAGCTCAACATTTTCCTGTTCTATCTGAGTTATGTACAATTCTAACTCAGTTTTGTTTCTTTCGAGCTCTGCCAACCTTCTTTCAAGAGTCTCATCAGCAGAAGAATGAAATTCCATGCTACCCCTAAGCACTTCCAAATCATGCTCCACATCTTGCAAGTGTTTTATAGTATCTATACATTCTTTACGCACAGAAACCAACTCTTCTTCCACTTGAGATTTCTCCTTCTGGATAGTGGAAATAAGATCTTCTAATTCCCAGTTAGACTGTTGGAGTCTATCTCTCTCTTGTTCCCTTAGCAACAATTGAGACTGAAGTTCATCTACATTAATACTGTTGGGTTTGGTTTTCTTTTCTATATTTTGAGGCTCCTTTGAAGTATCCTTGCTTAATTCCTTCAACTTAAAAATAAGATCTAGGTTTTCATCAGTAAGCTCAGTGCAATCCCTCTCTAGATCATTTATTTTAGCTTTAAGGACCTCAATTTCACGTATTTCATCAGAATAGCTTCCATTGTGCCCCTGATTCTTCACAATGTTGGATAACCTTTCCTCCAGCATAAGAATTTGATCTTCTTTCTGTGCTAGTTTTCTCTCCCATTCAACCTGATTATCTAGAGAATTTTTATTCTTGAGTTGTTCGTCTTCATCTATGTGGTTTTTTTGTGACTGGTCAGCTATCTCCAACCTCTGTTTCTCTATCATCTCTTCTAATTCCTGAAGGATGGAGACAAGCTCAATGTTTGATTCTTGTGTTTTCCTCAACTGTTGAGTTAAATCATAATTGGTGTCTTTCTGAAATTTCAGCTCATCCTCCAGCTCCGTCTGTACATAATGCATACCTTCACTTTTCTTAACTCCAACATCTGAATCTTTCAACGTCAACTTCTGTAGTGCAGCTTTCAGTTGTTCAACTTCTAACCTCAAAGAATCACATTCACTGTATGCAGCTGAAAGTTGCCTATCCAGGTTTGTTTGATGCTTAGATTTATCAGATATTTCCTTCTTTAAATTCTCGAGATCAAGCTTCAATCGCCTAGAATGTCTCTCCCACATCTTAACTTCATCATGGAGTTCCTCTATTTCTTCTTCAGCAGCTTCAACAAGTTCTTTTGAAGAATCAGATTGCTTTGGTGATGGTGCCGTAAATCGATCATTCGACATCCATGAGGTCATACTATTGTGTACTGAGGAACCTGAGGACCTAGAGTTGAACGATGATGGGTTTGATCCTATAAGTTCTTGCATAGGACTTGCACCATTAGTTGGACTAATGTGGGAACCTGTTGAATCTTGCATTCCGGCACATTTCCCCCCATTCCCATTAAAGCTGTTTTTAGGGGAAGAATCTTTCCTGCCAAAGCTATTCCCTGAATCAGTACTACGATGCGACCCTGATGCTGAGAAGTAGGTATCCTATAATATGCATTGATTATGCAAAAGAAGCCAACCAAAGAGAGAGAAAAATCATTAACCAAAGACAAAGTAATAGGATAATATAACAGTAGCCTCAGTTGAAATCCATTGAGAGAAAAAAAAATTCATTAACCAAAGTGAAAGTAGTAGGATAATATAACAGTAGCCTCAGTTGAAATCCATTGAGAGTTAGTCAAGAGCCCATTTTTGCAGGGTGAAGAAAGGTGCTCACGAGAAGATACAGATAATATGAACTCAAGTGAAGAAAACTGATACACATGCAAGGAGACCGAAGTTCTAGTGTTGAAGAGGCAACTGTAAAATGTAATCTGATATGTTTCTTTTCCTTTTTATATATAAAATTAGTCCATTTGCAAGACCACAGACACAGGTGAGGAAGTTGTTGGCTCTTGAAACTGAGTAATGCAGTTATTCTAGCTGGAATAAAATACATATAGATGGTGGTGCCACAAGAAATGAGGACCATTTTTTAAACCAATAAGTTAACCTAATTTCCTGCTATCAAGATTGATGAGTTTCCTGATAGAAATGATCTCACATCTAACCTCATTCATAGGGCAGCAATGGGCATTGAACAGGTCACCTTCCGGTCATATCAACACCATTTCACTAAAAGGATGAAATCATGAGCTGTGTTGTATTTTTTGTCAGAAAGCATGATTACTCTTGGAGGTTTTGCACTAAATGCAGTCACCAAAGAAAGATATGTTCATAGTCCTGACTGTCATGAATTATTCGAGGAATTGGGTGAAGCCAAACTCTTTAACAAGTTTTTGGACAAGTCTACTATAGATTGAAACTCAATGTCTAGTAAGAAACCAAACATATACAATCTAATCAGAGTTTTCTCTGATGATGGAAGTCGAACAAATGAAATGATCATTATTTTCAGTAATTGAGCTAACTATTGAAGATTTGGAGGGACAAAAGGATGGTAGAAATTTCATTCTTTATAATGTAGATATATCAAAGAATTCATATAACTAACAAATAATAAAAACTAGCACCTACAGACAGAGATGCATCAATCTCCTAGAATTGTTCTATGTTGCCAAATAAGTAGATGGAAACTTGTAGCAGAAAGCTAATTTTTGCAAGACAATAGTAACTATGTACATGAGAAGCATACCATATCTTCAGTTTCCTCTGGATAAGTATTGCTCAATTGATTACTTGGATCCCTAACACTACTATTGAATCTATGGTCAGATCCATGTGATTTGCCATCCAGATCATCAGTATTACTTTGATGTTTGGGATATAGATCCATTTCTTTCCAAGATTGCCCGACTCTGAAGAAAATAAACAGTTAGCAATATCTATAGGAACAAAATACTTAACATAATCTGGATTTGCAAGTCAAAGAGCCATTGAACCTTAATTTTGATTTTGGGGAAGAATAATGAATCTTAACCTGCAGAAATATAGGAAAAAAGAACAGTATTGTCATTGTCAATAATTCACAGACAAACAAACATTGTGGCTTCAGACATCACATCTAGGTACATGTTGTGTGGTTTGAAGAAGGAAAGAAAGGAAAATAAGTGGTCAAACCAGTAACACAAAGTGGGAGCAACCGTTTGAGCATACAAATGACATCTATTAGCTCCAGACAACAAAAACGGTGCTATAAATATATATCACTCCTTTTCTGAAAAATAACAAGAGTGCTATAAACAAGCACATGAACAAGTTTGCAAGTTTCTTGCTCAAATCGTTTAAATAAAAAATTAGACTAATGCTATAGTTAGTTGGAAGGTCAAAATATCAAAAAATAGGCATTAATCAATTTTTCTTGTAGTATGAGTTTATGGAGTCGACCTGAAAGTTCTTGGAGTTTTTTAAGTGCTCATGCATCATAAAGATATAATATCTCATTGTACACATTTACTCTAAAAGGTGCATCACATCCACTTTATAGCATCCTTCTTGAGATCAGCTAAACTCTCATTTTAGAAGAAACAGAGGGCAACAAAATAAAATTGGTAGACCACCAAGCTTAAGACCCATAGGTGACTTAAAACGACACACACTGGTGCATGTGTAAATAGAATTATTACAAGCATTATGTCATTTAGAAAAATGAGTCTCAATACTTCTTGATTCTTCATCTTGTTTATTTAGTTCAGTTTGTTTATTAAGGTTCATTCATTGGCGCAACGATAAAGTTGTTGCCATGTGACCAAAAGGTCATGGGTTCGAATCCTGGAAACAACCTCTTGAAAAAAGCAGGGTAAGACTGTGTACAATGAATCCTTCCCCGGGACCCCGCATGGCGGGAGCTTCGTGCACCGGGCTGCCCTTTATTCATTGCACAAGCTAAGATTAGTAGCAATTGCATCATTGATATTTGAATGTTCCCCAAAGGTATAAGGCGATTGCTGATTAGGAATTGTCTTTGGCATAATTTGAAAGTTATTGGAAAGGTGAGTAAATGAAATGAGGGGTCCAAGTATTATCTCCTAGGTTATCACGACTAGCATCGCTTACGGATCTTTCATTCTTCTATTAATCTTATGATCAATATTTTTGTCCATTTTTATTGTTTTACAATAACTAAATTTTATATTTTTTCCATTTTATTATTTTATTTGCTACTTTTTAGAATGCATTTGATTTTAGGTGCAATGCTTTAAGAATGTACATTGTTTGGGATGATTTCTTAAATTGCATGAAGCAGCTCTTAAAAATATAAAATAATAGTGAGGAGTTGAACGTTAAAAAAAGATCAGTTCCTATAACAATATTATTTACACAGAACTTTGACAAGTGAACTACTTGGTTAATCCTTAAACCAACAAATATTGGAGACCAACATACATCCGATTCTTAAGTTTTGCCTTGGATCCGACAGTTGAGTAGCCAAAGTATGATAGCTGCACATTTGTCAATTCATTCAAAAGTGTTGTTATGTTTCCATGATACAAACCAGTAAATTTTCAATAAAGTTTAGGATCTATATATGTTCTTGCATTCTCAAGTGAAACAAAAAATCTGCAGTGTTTGCAACATAATAAGATCATATAAATTTAGGCTTAGTAGTTTTTACCTGTAAAGTAGTACCAGCATCACACTTCTTCAAAGGAAGGAAGAGAAGACCAGAATCTTCTTTGCCCATATAGTCTGCTAGTCTTAAGATAACCTCACCAAGAATAGTAGCTCGGGAAGAAGCCTGCACAAGAAGTTAATCGATCTGAGTTTTTAAACTTAACCACTTAAGGCAGAGTGCAGAATTCACTAGAGATCTTAAAATCATTCACATATATTGACAAGACAAACTGAGTAGAGAAACATTATAAAGGTAGCAAGTCAGACCAGGGAAACAAGGATCTTAAATTGGCATTTTTCAAGGTCTTGGGATGCATCATCTTCAGACACCCATAGAGTCTCTGCATCAGTCCACTGACAATTCCCACTTCTTACTGTAGCTTTGCCAGTTTTAGCAAGAACTTTCCCAGACTCCATTGAAATTAGGGAGAGCACGAGTCGGTCCCATCCTCTCGGTACCTGTATGATTAAAATGCAACAATATAAATGATTTTCACAAATCTGAAATGGTATTAATTATAATAATATATATACAGATTTTTCTTCCAATTAGTAACAATTTTAATGAAAATTCCCACAACTTATATAATTAAGGATAGAAACACAAATAGTATAGAGGAGGAAGAATTGCATATTAGAACTAAAATTCTTTGCAATTATTTAATTATTCCAGTTCAAAATATTGCAAATATTGCTGGTTTGATGATATTAGATGCTCAAGTTACTTAAGCTTAACACAAAAAATTTACTTTCACACAAAATGATGGCAATATGATTACTTTCTCAGTAACCTGATCTTTTGTTTGCATAACTAAGAATATAATTGAGTTTAGATAATATGGTTTAAAAAAATTACTATTTCGAAACAATGAAAGAGAAAAAGGAATGGTTAAGAAGAAAATCAAGAGTTCAAATGTTAGAACTAGCGGAAACCAACTGCAATTGCCTACTAATGAAGCGACCTAACCACTAGCCTTTTGAATAAAAGGACACAAGCAACTCAAAGTTTGAACATTGAAGTTCACAATACTAACTACTGCTAGTCTATTCATATAACAGGAAACAGTAATTACACAAGATGATCCTTCAACTATTGTCCAAGACTCAAATAGATTCCTAGACTTTTGTTTCAATTTGAATCCCTACACTTACAATGATCTACCGTATACTAGTCCATCCCTCTAGTACGCTTAACATGGAAAACAGTTGCCGACTCAGCATCTAATCACGTCTAATCAGCATAATTATCTCGTCAGCATGAAAAAACCCACATCCCTCATGAAATGACTATCGACTAGGATGATTATACTGACATGGGTATTTGGAGAACAGACCTATACTTGCTGTACGTGCATATGCATTACATTCATGATCAAACCAATTTGAACTGTGGGTGAGAGTTCAAGGACGTTTTGTAGGAAAAGTTAAAGAAACAAGATCCGAGCTAACTTTCCATTCAACTAAAGATTCTCGCTGCCAGCAACAAAGCAAAAAAGCAAAAAGAAAAAAGGTCGAGAGCAAGGCAGAGCCTTCCTACTTTGATTACTTTAGTTGAATCAGTTGTGTTAAACAAAGATTGTGCCAAATGAGACAAATCGCTGAGCAGTTATGAAGCAGATCAAGAACCGAGAGGCGGACAGGAAGAGGACCTCGATAGCCTGAAGGCTGTAGAACTTGAACTGGGCCTTCTCCTCGAGTCGGTCGGACCTGTGGCGATGCAGCTTGAACATCTCCCTCCGCCTTCTCTCCACTTATTCCGCCTCAAGATCGCACCCAACAAGGTCCTCCGACCGATGAAGGAAGAGATCTAGATCAGGGAAGGAAGCAGGGGCAGATCGCGCTCTCTCGCGTCGCGTGGTGGCGGAGCTGGGCGGCGAGAACCTCTTCTTCCGATCTCCATAACCGAACATTCGCTGTCGTATTTAGAATTCAATTGCGGACGCCTCGAAGCTAATGACTGCTGCTGGTCGACGGATCCGCTCCAAGGACGCTTCTATTTTGGCTTCGTGTCTTGCTACGGATCAACGGTGAGAGATAAACGTCCAGCTGAACAACGGTGGGACCGGCGGTTGGCTGGCCGGGTCGGCAGCCGCTGATTGGAATTTAAAATTAAATGCCAATTTTATGCGAGTTAGGGAGGGAAAGTAATTTATGATGGAAAATTATAAGAGAAGGAAAAGGGTTAACGTTTTTTTTTTGTTTACTTTGGTAAAAGAAAGAGATACATGCGATTTAATTTTATAAATAAAAAAATATATGTATACATAAGTATAATTTTAAGAGTTAAAAGGATATATGCATCATTTGTTAATAAATAATTTTTTATTATATTATAAATTTAATCAAATAATATTTAGTTATATTTTATTTCTTATAATTTTAATTATCTGATTATCAAATAATCATATATAATATGATAATTTGAACCACATCCGGATGCTTTTTTTGTCCGGTACCTATAAAAACCAGAGCAGATTTGAGTTCTGCTCTAACCGAACGTCCGAACCTACGGCCTCCTATCGCCGCCGCCGCCGTCCGGCGCCGCCACCGCCCCCGACGGAGGTTCCCTAATTGAGTGGCTTGGTTCCTTCTTTCGTCTCCGCTATGAGACGATTCATTGCCTCCATTAAACTGATCGTCATCACCGCCGACCATATCCCGGCGCGAAGCTTCGCCTCTTGCCCCTCTCCCTTCGTCGATTCTGCCTCCGATGAGTCGACCTCTCCGCAGGATGGATTAATCCCTGGAGCCGCTGCCGCTGATTCCTCCTCGGAGCTCTCGTCCATCCTCTCCCGCCCTGATTGGTCCCGTAACCCTGACCTCCACCGGCTCGCTTCCTCACTGACGCCTCTCCATGTTGCCACCCTCCTGAAATGCCGCCGTCTCGATCCCCTCGTTGCTCTGGAATTCTTCCGCTGGATCGGCCGCCGCTCAGGTTTCCGCCACACGGTCGATTCGTACGCTTCCCTGCTGCAAACCCTCGCCGGATCCAACTTTCACCGCCCTGCCGAAGAGATCTTGGTTTCCATGATCAGGTCATGCTGCTCAACTGATGCCGACTTGGTTCTTCAAACTTTCAAATCCTTGCATCCGACGGGGCTTGGGCGGTCTGTCCGATGCTATAATTTTATGCTGATGGCTCTTGCAAGGTCCCATATGATTGCTGATATGTAGGATTTGTACGAGCAAATGTGCAAAGATGATATATTTCCCAATCTTCATACTTACAATACGATGATCAAGGCACATTGCAAGGAAGGGAAAGTTATTGAAGCTAAGATCTACTTGAACTACTTGTTGCAAGACGGATTGGATCCAGATACTCACACATACACCTCATTCATCTTGGGCTATTGTGCGAGTGAAAATTTGATTCAGGCCTGCCGGGTGTTCTTATCAATGCCTCTGAGAGGTTGTCCAAGGAATGAGTTCACATATTCTGCCCTCATTCATGGCCTTTGTGAAGCAGGACAGGTAAAAGAGGGCTTGTCATTGGTTCCCTGGATGAAAGATGATGGGTGTTTCATTGATTTGCATGTTTACACGGTGATGATTGGTTGCCTTTGTAAGGTGGATAGAGTTGATGATGCAAAAATGATGCTGAATGATATTTTAGAGCAGGGTCTGGTTCCAAATGTTGTTACTTACAATGTTTTGATTGACGGGTACTGTAAAATTACTAAGGTTGATGAGGCCTTCTGTGTATTGGATTTGATGCGGTCCAGAGGGTGTAAGCCAAATGTAAGAACTTATACTGAATTACTTTCTGGGTTTGTTCGTCAGAGGCAAATGCATAAGGCAATGGCTTTATTAACTAAGATGCTTAAGGATGCAGTTCTTCCCAACCATGTTACTTACACTGCATTGATTCAGGGATACTGCATGGAAGGTGACATTAAAGGTGCCTTTAGGTTGCTGCATTTGATGGAGAAGAGAAGCTTAGTTCCCAATGATTGGACATACTCTATTTTGATCGATGCCTTATGCAAAAGTGGGAAAACTGAAGAGGCTATTGTCTTCTTTAGATCTCTCTCTGAAAATGGCAGAAAGGTGAATAAGTTAGTTTATACTGTATTAATTGATGGGTTGTGCAAGGCTGAAAAGGTTGATTTTGCTCATGCATTACTAGAGGAGATGATTGTGAAGGAATACACACCAGACTCTCACACCTACAGTGCTATAATAGATGGTTTGTGCAGGGACAAGAAGTTGCAGGAGGCTAGGTCCCTACTGAATGCTATGTTGGAGAAAGGAATCCAACCAACAGTTGTCACATATACTATTTTCATCGATGAATTGGTCAGAGTAAATGGATCTGCAGATGGAACCAGGGTTTTGGAGCAGATGATCTCTCTGGGTTGCAAACCTGATGTATGTACTTATACTGTGCTTGTCCGATCATATTGCAAGGAAGGAAGGATAGAAGATGCTGCAAGTATGATAACTGAAATGAAAAGAAATGGAGTTATTCCTAATACGATTACGTACAATACATATATTGATGGGTTGGTAGAGATTGGTTTCTTTGATCAAGCTTTGCCTACTTTCAAGATTATGGTTGAAGATGCATGTGAGCCCAATAACGAAACTTACTCTCTTTTGCTCAAAATTCTGTTGAAAAAGAAGCAAGTTGATGTTGCCTTTCTAAGTGATGCTGATATATGGGGAAAAGTGGGGATCGATGTAGTCTTACAACTTTTTGATGAGATGTCTAAACAAGGTTTCAACCCAACAGTGAAATCTTACAGTTCTATTGTGGATGCTTTTTGCAAGGTGTATTGCTAGGAGGAAGCTAAGGGTTTGCTACTACACATGCAAGATACCTGTAAACCTCCTAATGCAGATATATATACCTCTTTGATTAATTGTTGCTGTAAACTAAAGAAGTATTCAGAAGCACAATTGTTTATTGATTCTATGGTTTCATGTGGTCATTTGCCATATCTTGCATCCTACCAGTTACTGTTTTCTGGACTTTGTGAAGAAGGAAGATTTGATGAGGCTAAATCAGTTTTCACTAGCTTGCTCTCTAGGGGCTATAATTGTGATGAAATTGCATGGAAAATTCTCATTGACACTTTACTTGAGAGAGGCCTTGTTGATTTGTCCTTGGAATTTTTGACTATGATGGAGGAAAAACATTGTTTTCCTAGTCGTGAGATATATACAACTTTGGCGAAGGAACATTCATATGTAGTTAATGATAGTAAATGAATTGTTGGGCTCCCTTAGTGACTGACATTGACTTGCAGATTTTTGTATACCAAAGCTTCCTATGTAGACATTGGATCTGTTCAAATGGACAGAGCAATTTGAAGATTATTTAAGCAATGCAAGTAGTGTTGTGCATTTGGAACAGATCTTGATCTTTGAAGATCCCTTCCAAAGGTTGGTCCTCTACATCTTCTCAAATATTCCACAGTCATCTCCATTTTTATGTGTAGATTGTTCTTAATTCTTGAATTTTGTGTTATTTGCAATTCATTTATTCTTTTCTTACATACATCCTTTTTGGCTGCCTAAGCTAAGCTTCACCAGTTCTTCATTTTTAACTTGCATAAAATCCTGTCAATTGTACTTCTAATGGTCATACTTTGTTGGTAATATATACTTGGTTATGTTAATAAGGTACTTGTGGGTTTGCATTCATTTTACTATCATCTGTGTAGACGTTGTTAACATGTAAACTGGTGGTGCATTTAGCATAGAAGCTATGAAATCTGGAGAACATTTTAAGTGTGTCACAACTTCTTGTTTTTAGTTTCATTTTGAAATAAAAAAGTTTATTTGAATGAATACTACTCATAATGGGCAACATAATCAACAACGTTTCATTATTGTTTCTAGAAGAAAATTAGTCGTGGTCTGGAAGCTGAAGCTGAGAATTTAGTTGCCGGTTTCTGAGAAATATGCCAATTCAGGATTTTTCATCTAGATTAAATTAACCACTGAATGGTTTATCATTTTGTTTTTTCTCATTCTTGTAGCCTAACTGATCTTAAGTGTGTTTCTTCTTTAAGAGGTATGAATAAGGAATCAGAGCATCTGCTTATCAGTTTTGCAATTTCCCTTCTAAAGGTATTGTTCCTGTTCGAAGGCGTGAAGCTGGAAAGCCGGGGATATGGCAGTCTCGCTGACTAGATGAAGACCTCGCTCCTATCTGCAAAACAAACTAAACCAGGGAAGGGGTCCCTTGCCCTCCGACGCTCAAGTTAGATGAATCCTTCCCTTTCTTCATACCTAGCATACTCTTTGATATCTGTTTTAGTGACCCTTCATATGCCTCTGTTTAATGATATTAATTGGAGACATCTTTGTCTTGGCTTCTCCGCATTCAATGATAGATGGAGTGTTCTCTTTTATTTTCTCTTCCCCTTATTAAGTATCCGTCTTTTCCTCTTTTATTATGTCGGTTCATTACCTTGAGCCAGATGGGTGGCTCGCTCGACCTGCTCTCCTGCCGATCGGGTTGACCAGACACTGTTTCATCAAGATGGCCGACTGGACAACGGTTTCTCCGATCAGCCTATATAGCCCCCTCTCGCTCGGGCGACGCGGTTGAGCCTCTGAGCCCTGATGTTGACCGTTTTGATTTTGACCTTCACCGTGGCCATTGACCTGTGCCAGGTGGGCTCCTCCTTACTGTCGCATCAGGTATATATACTCCAAATGTGTCATTGTATCAGCTATTGCTCTTTCATGCAGTACTTGACATCCCATCCATCTTCCATCTTACCTTCACAGGATTAATGCATTGAAAATAATCATTCAAATCAATTTCTTTGACTTCATTGTTTGTTAAACTTGCATTCCATGATCTTCATTTTTTGTAAATAATACTCTTAATCATGTGCTCTTTGATTGCTGAAAGTCTGCTGATGGTTTGCAGATCGAATCTTATTTTCAGTGCTTACCATTGTAGCTAATGAAAAGTCCAAGTCAAATGGATCTGAATCTGGTAAAGAAAATCTCTCTATAACGGATCTTGCTTTACAGCAACCCTTGGACCAGATTACTGCTTCATTTGGAAAGAGCTCAATCATTTGGTTTGGTCGTTCTAATGCTCCTAGGGAAGTCCCTGTTATATCTACAGGATCATTTGCTTTGGATACGGCATTGGGGATTGGTGGTCTCCCAAAGGTATGTTCACAACAAGTGTAATTGGATAAATGTTAAGCTTCTTCAATGATAATTGATGCAAAAAAGGAATCGAAGTCTTGGGCATATTAGCATAGGGGGGTTAATTGCTAGTTTGCTGTCAGAGTTAACTTATTAGTTATCTTTGTTTTATGGATTTTGTATTTATAATTTTACAAAGTGCACATAAGAAAGAATGTAATTTCTTTGTATAGCTTTGGATGCCATTTGCTGATCATTGGTATAAGTTTAGATTCTCAAGGATTTGTAACCAATTGTTTTTCCTCTTAAAACTTCAGATAATTTGTTATTGGTATCATCTTTTATCTGGCAGTAAATCTTGCTAAACATATTATATTTGTCCAAGTCTTTATCGGGATCGTGTTGGTGAATGTTTGCAAATCATGAATCTTTTTCTCTAGTGTGAACTTTGAGAGAATCTATTAACAGTTAACAAGGCAAAATACATGTAACACGCAGAAACAGTAATATTCAACTATTCTCAATTATTCGTCTTTATTTTTCTGGTGGAGTAGTTGTATACTTTTTTTTTTGTCTCTGGTAGGGACTTGTGGTGGACATATATGGTCCAGAGGCTTCAGGACAAACTACACTTGCCCTTCATGTTATTGCAGAATCTCAAAAAATTGGAGGTAATGTTTAATTTGGTTAATTATACTATCTGTCATTAGCATTTATAAGAATGATCCATTGGATAGCAATTCTTCTTCTTCTTCTTCTTCTTCTTATTTTTTTTTGTGTTTGTAGTTTGTTTACTATTGAAAAAGCTTAGCTAATGAACTATGCAATTGTTGTAATTTTGTGATTTCCTCTATCAGTTTCACTAATTATTTGAGTTTTTTTTCCAGATTATTGTGCTTTTGTAGATGCAGAACATACTCTGGATCCGACATTGGCTGAGTCTCTTGGTGTAAAAACTGATAATTTACTCTTGTCACAGCCAGATTGTGGTGAGCAGTCACTTAGTCTTGTTGACATTCTAATTAGGAGTGGTGCAGTTGGTGTTGTGGTTGTCAACAGTGTAAGTTGAGAAGGTTTTTGTTGTGCTGCACTAGTATCTCTGACACTATTCTATTACCTATAAATTTTAGGACATGGAATTGTGACCTTTCATTATATATGAAATTCTTTGTATATTTTCTGTTTTAATCTCATGTTAAAATATAATTTTTCCGAAATTATACAAGACCACGGGATCTCAGACAAATAAATCAGAATAGGGATTATGTATCTATTCCAAAAAGTAATTATGGCATACTTTTGGCACAATTAAGTTGTCATACAAAATTACTATTCAATAGAAAAAGAGAGCATTTGCACCTATATTTTAGATATATATCCAACCATAATGCCTAATGACAATATCCCGTGGGGCTAAATCTATATATTCTAACACACCTTAAGCTGAAGCGTATATATGATGTCCAGCTTGTTAGAAAAGACAAAAGGAGTTCTATAAAGAGAAAGTAAGATTGTGAACACTTGTACAGATAAGGAAGATGGCACACTAGTGCAACAATTGGTAAACTTTGATGAAAAGGACTTGTATATGGCACTTAACCAATATAGGCAAAATGAAAATTTGTGGTGCAACGTATGCATATTTTTAATATGAATACAACATGTAAGGTGTGTGAGCATAATTTAGGGTAGGAAGATATCTGTGCACAGTGTAACACTCTGGAAGAAGACTGAGACTTAGTTCATAATGTTCTTTCTAGATTAGAGTCTTGCAACTCGAATTTGAACTTCTTTATTTCCCGTCGTAAGGTTAACGGTATGGAAATTGAATCTATTGGTTTGTACTAATAATCCAACTCAGGTTTTGATGAATGATAAGTGGATTAAAGTTAGAGTGTTTTTGTGATCTAATTACTTTACTAAATGTACAAGAGTTGACGGGTCTACAGGACCTGACACCAAGTTGAAATCCAGTTAGGCCCGCGGGACTCGATAGCCGGTGCGAAGTCCAGATAGGTCAAGGAGGGACCCGATATTTGACAGGAAGATCGGTTTGGTGGACCTGACAATCGGCCGAAGTCTAGTTGGATCTGCGGACCTGACAACTGGCCAAAAGACCTGGTGGGTCAAAAGCAAGTCAAGCGACTGCAGTTGGTAAGTAAAAGGTAAGAAACGGGAGGAGAGATCTAGTGAGGACGCGTTCCCGGTTAAGGGAACAGTAGGCGTCGGTCCAGCTTAGGACCATTTGGGAAATCTAAGTTGAGACTGTGACTAGATCTTGATCTTGGGGAGATATGATCTAATTAATACTACTACCTTATTGTGCTAACTTTGTTTTATAGGATAAACATATTATAATTGCCTGGGCTAACTCTTTTTTTTTTTTTTTTTTTTTGAGGAAAGACAAAGGTGAAAAGGGTGGTCCGGGCGCTTGGACCAGTTTTGATCGGGCGAGTGCCTGGCTAGGCACCCAGGCGGTCCGGGTGCTCGGAGTATCGTACCGGCAGAACTCATCCAAAAGCTGAGTGGAGTGCAAGGACTGGCCAAGCCCACGTCAACGGTCTAGGCGCCCGGAGGGGTTCTGAGTGCCCAAAGGTGGATAAACTTCGGAGATAAAGTTTCGATGAGAGCTCGTCATGTCAGCACAGTCTAGGCGCCTAGGAGGGGATCCAAGCGCCCGAACGGGGCTATAAAAGAGGCTTCGACCAGCAGCTCGAGAACATCATTTGCTACAACTTTTGCTCTGCACGCTACTCCAAAGAAACTCCTACGACGCTGTAACGCTCCTCTGACAACTAGCAATCAAGTTCTGCTTACTTTCTCTGTTGTCGATAACCTTTCATTATAGTTCTTGTACTTCAAGCTTGTAATATTTCGAACTATTAGTGGATTGCCTAACGAAAGCATTCAACGAGTGTGGGCCTTGGAGTAGGAGTCGTCGAAGGCTGTGAGCCAAGTAAAAAACTACTTGTGTTAGCGCTTATTTTTTTCCTTCTCGCTTCTTTCATCTTACGATCGTGATTTCCATTGTGTATTCGTGATTTCCGAAAAAGCAACGAACGCTATTCACCCCCACCCCCTCTAGCGTCTTTACGATCCAACAGAATCAGTGTTGCTGAAGAGAACTCAGGATTATTAATGTTTCTCTAATAAGGACTTCAAATTCTGGATAACTTCCTGAGATTTGCCTTTTCATGGTTCATGATTGTCTTTTGAACAAAGTCTTTATTTCTAGATTCACTAATCATATTGGAAGAATACTTGGTAATGAAACTTGACAACTTTTGAGGGTATTAGAAACTAATATCTGGTAACAAATCCATCTGCAACCAAATTATGATTTTAAGATCATAGGATGATCATGAAGCTACGCTTTGTGAACTTTTGACTGAGTGTTGAGGTCCAGTCCTATTCTTCTACTAAACCTATGACCATTATTATTTTGGAAACAATGTTTCTGTTGCAAGTGTTGTATTTGTTGAACTAAGTTATCCAGGTCAAAAGTTCTCAACTACATGAAGTGTTTGATCTTTTATCAACATTAATGAGTCAGATACTTGCATCAGATAATTACCCTATTAATTTTCTGTCTAAACTGCAGGTTGCTGCCCTTGTGCCTGAACTTGATGGCGAGATGGGAGATGCTCATATTGCTCTTCAAGCAAGGGTGATGAGCCAAGCCTTGTGCAAGTTGAGTCATTCATTGTCAACGTCACAGGCAATTTTGTTGTTTATCAATCAGGTAGTGTTTGCGAAGTAACATGTTGAAAGACCTACTTGATTGATGACATTATGAATCAAAACGAAAATATCTTGACAAAATAGGTCTTAGATTTCCATCCCATGGATGATCAAATGTGATTTCATTGTTCAAGTCACTCCAAATTTCTGCTTGGATTATTCTTTTCTACTATTGGACACATGCACATCCTGCTGCTGGTGCAGGTTAGATCTAAGCTGAGCACATTTGGTGGGTTTGGTGGACCTATAGAAGTTACATCCGGCGGCAATGCCTTCAAGTTTTATGCATCTATTCGTCTAAACATCATCATTTTAAAGGGCGGAGAGGAAAATATTTTTAGTTGATTATTCAATACATTACTGCGAAGTATTGCTGTGAACATTTATGTAAAAATAGCTTTGATGTCTGAACAAAATTTTTGTTACATCTTTGGTTTTAGAAGTCTTGAAATTGCTGCATGTGTCAATCTTTGGAGTATACTTGTGGACCATCAGTCAGATCCGAACAAAAATTGCTTAGCAGGTTTGCACAAATACATCAGAGTTGATTAGAAAACCAGGCTATTTATATTATCTTGCTTTAAATATCATAAATGCACATTTGCATCATTTACATAATTATACTTGGGTAGAATTTTTCTTCATATTTTAACCTACTCTAATAATAAATATATCCTCAAACCCCTAAAATCCTGCAAAAATTACCTGCATTTTGATTATTCTAGTTCCTATATTAATACTCATGTCTTATGTGCTATTAAATTAAATTTTATAAGGTTTATTGATAACTATGATTGTTCATAAGTAGATTTTAAGTGGTTTTTTTTTCTTAAATGGATGTCATAAATATGCAACTAGAGTGATTGATTTAGGCCAGTTTAACCAATTAGCTTGGATGTGATAAATATGCAACTAGAGCTCTCAGTTTTGGTTAGTTTGACCAATTAGTTTTTCCGGGTTGACATCTGGATTGATTGAACCATTGGTTTGATGTGTGAATCGGTGACCCAGAGCTTATTCAATTTAATTTCACTTTTTATAACTATGCTGTTAAGAAGGACACAATTGACTTTAGGATAGAGGACCACTTATTCAGCACTTGGGTATTAAATAGCATAGTTGAGTTGCTCATAGCCTCTTTTTCATGGTGAATATAGATGGCTGCAAAAAATAGAATCTGCTATTCCAGTGGATCTACATGGTCGGCCTCACGATCATCTATGAGAAGATAAATCGGGAAATTGTAATTGGTCAGTGCGGAAGAAGACTTTTTTTTCCTTGACCTTACCGAGATTTGAACCCTTGTCCTATGGTAACAACTCTGCTCCACACTAACTAACTCGACCTTGCATATTTGAATTACTCATAGCCTTCTTTTCATGGTGAATACAGAGAAGCTAGAAATTGAGAACTCCTGGCTATTGATTAATCCCTAGACTACCATGTTCTTTTGCTTTCCGAAGCATATTTGATCTTAAGACAGCTTGTGGGGTGATATGTGTACATTGTATGTATACGTAGCATGGTGAAGGATTGATCGGATTAGGCTTCTCAAAATCCCCTTGAGAGGTGTGTAACGAGTAAATCATGGTCTTCGATCGTATATCATGTGCTGCTCATTGGTATATATTTTCTTACCTTGTTTTTTTTTTCTTGTAATTGAAATAATTTAGAGCAAAATGGAGAAATGGAAGAACTTGTGGTTCTAGGCTTTGATAGTAGTGTGAATTTTTTGTAGTCAGCCTTAGCGCAAATGTGCTGTAATTAGCAATACTTTTCCATTCTATAATTTTACTACTTTGTTTTTTGGAATTTTTAATTCTTTTTTTTTTTGAAAAAAATCTTATTCGCTGCTTTTAGTAATGTAAATATTTTGTTTCATTTTTTGTTTTTATTTTTTTATAAATGAATATAGGAAATCAAATCAAATCACTTTTAAACACAGTTACTGGTGAATTTGGTAAATTTAGAGATCTTATATTGTAATTATTATTATTTTTGTCATTTTTGATATTCCTAGTAGTCAGATTTTGAAATAAAAATTCTCGTGTCTGTTATGAAAGATTAGATCCACATTAGATCTGATATCTCTTCATATTATGTCTAACAAGGACATGATACGAGAAAATATGACAATGAAAATAGTTATTAAATTAGTTGAATAAATAGGAATTCAAGTGCAAATTATAGTGCGGATCAATGAAATTGTACTTGTTTAATGGATCAAAAAGAGGAGTGTTTCCTTACAAACAATTCACGTTTAAATTGATTATATGGATTTCTAAAATTTTAATGAGAGGAAAAAAGAAAGAAAGATTTGCTTGCTTTCCAAGCGTGCGGAGAGAGGTTGCATGACAACATAATTGTTAAGAGGAATAAAATGGAAAGATTGTATATAGTAATTTTTAAAGTGTGATATATTTTTGATCAATTTATGAAGTTATGTGCTCTTTTTGGTAAATACAGATGGTTTGTTTCAATTTTATGGGTTAATTTTCAATTTAGTTCCTCATTATTTGATGTGATCCTGATTTCGTCCCTTATTTTTCAATTGATCAAATTTAGTCCTCTAATTTTCGAATGTTTTCCTAAATTGATCCTTTCGTCCAAATCCCTGTTAAAATAGACGGGAAGACTTGTTTAACCGGTGAAAGTGACCAGTTGCTTTTATTCTTGCGCTATTTCCCTAATTCTAGAAATGACCTAGAAATCGCAAAGACTCGCGCCTTGTTCATCGATATAAGGAGAGGTAGCGTATTTTTGTCGCTGTTGTCATTCTATCTCCTCTCTACTTCCATTTCACCCTCCAATAGGTCTCCCCTCTCCTCCCCTCCCACCATTTTCTCTTTGTTATTTTGATTTTAGCTTATCATTCATCTGTCACAGATACAACTATGCAAGTACAACTAGATCAAAAACCCCTCCCTTGGTACATCTACTGGAGATTTTGGAGCAACTCCGACAAGTTAGGTTAACTTTTGTTGTGTGTTTGCTCTTCACGGTAGGTATGCTCCTTCAATTCTGTAACATAGAAAATAAAAGGTTTCTGACAATGGCATTTCCGAACTTCATTTGTTGAGATTATGTAAAATCTAAACTTCATTCACTCAATTTGTACAGAGTTATTGGACATAAAAATGAAATGTCATTTTGTATTTGAATGAAATTGAATTTGCAAATGATTCTAGTCATGCTTATTGATATGAAGGGTAATGTAATTCCATTATTTTCTTTTTCAAGCAGAGTGATAAAAAGCTAGTGAAGAACTCAAGCTTCTATACATTGTAGAGTATTTTATTCTCTGTGAAGTAGATTTGTTGATATCACGCTCGCTCTCTCCTTATTTAATGGCTCAACGTAGTAAATCTTGCTTAGATCACACTCCAAATTATGGTAAGATATACACAAATGAAGTGCTTAATATTTTGCTAATTTATTATGTCATAATTTTCATTAATTCATTGAGTTATTAATTATTAATTGTGCATATTTTTCTAGGACTTTGTAGTCAACCAGATTTTCTTATAATTAAGCTATATTATAATGGGGAGATGAAATCTAGTCTTCATGACAAAAAATATATCGGTGGACAATTCAATTATTTTGACTATGTTGATAGGGATATTTTAGGAATGATTGAATTGTGAGGCCATGCAGAGGATATAGGCTATAAAGACAAGCAATCTATCAAATTATGGCATAAATTTGGAGAAATATTGAAAGATGGAAGATATTTGGAAAATGACACGGATGTTATGGATATTATCTCCCATATTCCTAGTAATTATGAGGTTGAAATATATATTGAACAGAATGATAGTCATATGGGGTTGGGGAGCATACTGATTAGGATGGAGACAGATGTTAGGGAATCTGAGATATATAATACCAATGAAGATGTTGATGAATTTGAAGAAAGTGATTATGATTTTGATGAAAATAATAGGTTGTTTAAAACTTTTGTGGATTATAATGCAGGAGTCAGTAAAGAGAAAGACATGACTGACGATGGACACATATCTAATGAGTTACTTCATATGATGCAACAACATGAAGGGGATGCTGATTGTGTGAATGATGATGGCTTTGGGAATCCATTAACTTCTGATGATGATGATGATGATGATGATGAAATATGAGATTTTCTTATTTATGATAAGAAGACTAATTCCGAAAACCCACAGTTGAAGCTTGGGTTGATTTTTAATTCAAAGATAGAAGTAAAATTTGCAATTGAGAGTTATTGTATCAGAAAGGAATGTCAGTTATGTTTATAAAGAATGATGGCAAGAGGTTTAGAGCAAAATGTAGAAACACTGATTGTGAATGGTTAATTCATGTTTCAATGATGACCAACGACAAGTGTTGGCAAGTTAAAACTTTTGAAGAAAAACACAACAATTGCACTTGGAGGATTGAAAATAAATGCATTACCTCAAGTTGGTTAGGGATAACATTTGTCAAAAAATTCATGACAAATCCTAAGTTAGGAAGCCTTGAGTTCAAGAATGAGATTCACGATCAATGAATGTAGAGATTTCTAGGAAAGTGACTTACTTAGCAAAGAGAAAGACATTGAGTTTGGTCAAGGGAAGTGTTGAGGAGCAATTTGGTAAAATTATAAATTATTGTGCCGAGTTGAAATAGATTGATAGAGATGCCACCGTTATTTTGAAGTTAATTGAGGATGAAGTTAGACCGAGGTTTCAAAGAATGTATGTTTGCTTTTCTGCATGCAAGTTA
Source organism: Zingiber officinale (assembly GCF_018446385.1). Lineage (NCBI taxonomy): Eukaryota > Viridiplantae > Streptophyta > Magnoliopsida > Zingiberales > Zingiberaceae > Zingiber > Zingiber officinale. Next base: position 119,477,946 of record NC_055999.1, read on the forward strand.
GGATTTCAAGATACATGCAGGCCCATCATTGGTGTTGATGGTTGTTTTCTGAAATAAAAAACGGGTAAACAGTTATTGTCAGTTGTTGGATTGGATCCAAATAATAATATATTTCTAATATGTTATGCCTTAGTTGAGGGAGAAACAAAAGATACTTGGATGTGGATTTTGCGGTTGTTAGCTGTTGACATAAACTTAGAAAATGATTATGCATGGACATTTATGTCAGACAAATAGAAAGGATTGATTCCTGCTTTGGACAGTTTGTTTCCGAATGTTGAGCATAGATTTTGTGTACGACACATGCATAACAACATGAAAAACGATGGATATAAAAGTGTGGCCATTAAAAATGCTTTGTGGGCTGTTGCAAAGGCGACAACAACCCATGAATTTCGTAAGAGGATGCAGGAGTTGAAGGAGATTGATCGTAATGCATACGAGTGAATAGCAAAAAAGCATGAGAATCATTGGAGTAAGGCATTTTTCAGCACTATCCCCAAATGTGACATATTGTTAAATAATATGTGCAAGTGCTTCAATTGTTTGATTTTGAATTCAAGAGAGAAATCAATAATTGAAATGTTGGAAGCAATCAAAAATTTGTTAATGCGGCGGTTCCAGTTAAATCGTGAGAAGCCTGAAAAATAGAATACAAGAAACTGTTCAAGGATAAGAGCTATCTTAGCTAAAATTTCTTTGGAGGCTGCCAAACTAATTCCTATGAAATTAGATGATATATACTTCCAAATTAAGGCAACAAGCAGTCAAGAGCAGCATACGGTGGACCTTTCTACAAATTCTTGCAATTGTAGACAATGGAATTTGATAGGTATTCCATCCAAGCATGCATTATATGCACTTTGGTGTAAACACGAAGACTCTGAGACTTTTGTTAGTCACTACTATAGACTGAAGCTTACAAGAAATGTTATTCAAGATCAATACTGCCGATTAATGGGCCTGATTTGTGGTCGGATTGTGTGTTTCCACCTCCACTTCCTCCAGTTTATAATAAGAATAAAGCTGGAAGATTAGCCAAATTGAGAAGAAGAGAACCTGACAAACCTCCAGCAAGATGTCATACCAAATTGAAAACTCCACATAGACAAAATAAATGCAAGAGATGTGACCATTTAGGTCATAATCAAAGGACTTGTACAAATGACAGAAACACACAACAAGAGGCAAATTCACAACAAAGCAACGTTCAACCAACAAACATCGATTCGGTACTCAATACAAGGGAGAAATTATAAGTTAGTTAAAAACATTTTATGAAAATAGTTTCTTAAAGTTTTGTTAACATTTGTAAAATTGAATACAGGTGAGGAGACCAAGTACAATTGAGATACAAATTAGAGGGAGCTCAAACACCTTATCTAATGTGAATGTATCAAACTATTAAATTATTAAACATATTGTTGAAATGAATTTAGGTGGATAAATCTATCATCATTTAAACACCAATGTTTGTCAAAGGTGGTAGAAATTACACCACAATCTCCAGACTTCGATCGATATCAAGTGATTCAAGAAGACAAGTTCAATCAATGTCTCAACTAGTGTCAAAGCCCATATCTAGTCCAAATATCTTGAAGAAGAGAATAACTTCATCACAGTCTTCTGTCAGCAAGAAATGATCATTGCTTGTTTTATGAATTTTGGATTTTTACTTTTGGTACCAGTGATTGTTGTGTATTGGTACCGGTGGCTGTTTTGGTGCTGATGATTGTTATGTTTTGGTTAGGTTCGATGTTTTAGTGTTGGAGTTTATGTTTTGGAATGATGGATGTATGTTTTGGTGATTACTTTGCATTAGCTTTTGCATGGGGAACTTGCTCATTATTAGCCTTCATCCAACCTTATTTTGTATAAAGGTAAAATGGATCTTCTAACACTAGATTATGCTCCTTGATTCAAGCAATAAAATGCTAGCACATTAGCTTTATATAAACCCATTTTATTTAAATGCATCAAGAAGCATAATCTCACTTTGCACATGCTATGGCAGAGAGAACCTATGGCATAGCCTTCTGGTTCATTTGTTTAAAAAAAAAATCCATTTCTACGGTAATTAAAAGTTAAAAAAAAAATCATATATCTGAGAATGAAAGGGACCATTAAATATTAAAAGGAACCATATATATTATTTTCTAAGATAAAAGGGACCATTAAATATTAAAACCTTAACTAATAGATTATTTAGTTCGGTAATGAGCGATACGACCTAAAGGGTTAATATCTGAGAACAACATTAACCAATAACACAATTGATTAGTACCAATAACAAGTTTCATCATCATCACAAGTGCAATGATTCAGATATTGTATCCATCTTTTCATATATCTTAGCAACTCTTGCTACGTGATCACGATTCTCACGTTCTAACTCCAGTTGAGCATCTCGTAGCTTAGCAATTTTTTCAGATTCGTTAGGTATTGTATTTGAACTTGAACTAGAATTTGAAGTTGAAGTCAAAGAATTATTGTCACTGAAAGCAAATGAAGCAACTGCAGACTATTTCGACTATGTCTTTAAAAATGCATCATACTCTTTCTCTGCCTCTTCTCAGCTCTAATATGATTTGTGTGAAACACCACTAAATTTATTCATTTTATTATGTGTTTTTGCCCAACTATCATAAATACCAGATTTGTCCAATAAATACAACATATGTTTTGCCCTACATTATAAATAAATTTAAAAGAACATTATTTCCAATGAGTAAAAGTATAAATTGAATTAAAAGATTAAAATTTTCAAAAGGCTCACCATTTTAACATGAATCACCTTAACAAGTCCAACTATATCTATATAATACACTCAATATTCCATGATTAGAATTTTTAAATGTAAACACAAAAGCTATAATACTACAATAAAATAATAGCCAAAATTACTTGACAGTGCTTAATGAGGAAGTATATAGCGTTGTGATCAAACTTCCAACTCTACAAACTTTAAAGCTTCCCTTTTGCACTTCAAAAACAAAATAATATAAAAAACTAGCATATTTTTTTCTTTTGCAAAGTGGGACACAGGAATTGAATCGGCGTAGCCTCGTGGGAACATTGGAAAGAGTAAATCTTTTCGAGAAAAGGAGAGAAAGTGAAACTCGGTGAGATTAAATTTTACCAAGTGCCTATAGCAATCAATCATTGACGAAACTCGGTGACAGATGAATGATAAGCTTGGCGAAACTCGGTGACAGATGAATTATAAGCTAAAATTAAAATAACAAAGAGAAAATGGTGGGAGGGGAGGGGAGACCTTGTTGGTACCCGAAGGTAGTTTTGATGTGATCAAACAAGTTAAGTTATGTCTTGTTGTGTTTAATCCTGTGTCTAAGTGTGCAGGATATTAGGAACACTAGATGTTGAGCAAAAGACACAGCTAGCGAGAAAGATGACATGGGAGAGAGCCAACGGGCTCGGTGCATCTGAGGGACAAGGTGCTTCGGAAGAGTACGCTGGCGGACGAGAAGGAGGCGCGCGACGTTTCCGAGGGACGAGAAGCCAGAGCGGAAGCTTGCTCGAGGAGAAGGCCGAAAGTTGGGTTCGGGTGAGCCCTATTTCGGATGGCCGAAATCATCCAAGCGAGCGGAGTCGAAACGGAAGGCCCGGACTAGAAAAAGTCAACTTGGTTGACTTTCCTGGTCTGGGTGCCCGGAACCCTTTTGGGCGCCCGGAACAGGATTTTATCTGGATCGCATTTGACCACGATCCCTTGCGAAGGGGATAAAATTTTATCCCCTCTAGGCGCCTGGAACCCTTCCAGACACCCCGAGCAGGGCTATATAAGCAGCCCTGCTCCCAAAGCTAAATAACAACTAGAAATATCCAGACAACACTTGTACGTTTTTCTTTTTCGGTTTAGCTTCGTCTTTTTGTGTGTTCATTGCTGTAAAGAGGCTTCTCCGCCCGAAGGAGATTTTTTAGTGCGCTTTAACCTCCTTGGATTATCAACCTCCCCGGTTGTAACCAAGTAATCTCGATGCCTCTTCCATTCAATTTCTTTATTATTCTTTTATGCATGTGTTATATTAAGTTATAAGTTCGAGGAAGGTATTTTTGTTTACATTTGTGCAGGGGCTATTCACCCCACTCTAGCCGACCGCCAAGGGTAAGTGGTATCAGAGCAAGAACGCTTTAGGAGGACTAACCGCCGAACGAATCACACGAGATGGCCGGACCAAGCATCTATCCATTGAAGTTCGAGGGGGAATTTGCGAGTTGGAAAAAGAAAATGGAGGTATTCTTTAAAACTTATTTTGAATTACTTTTTAATAATGAAATTCAGTTTTATAGCACTGAAAGGTAAGGAAGAGTACTAGTGGACGAAGAAGGAGCATGCCGACTTCGTGGCAAACGGCAAAGTAGAATTTCATCTACTGAGCGTCCTACCGCCACAAGAAGTCAACCGGATCGGCGCCTATGACTCATGAAAGGAGCTTTGGGAGAAGTTCCTTGAGCTACACGAAGGGACGTCCGAAGCCAAGCTCGCGAGATGGGATCTGTTAAGGAATCAGTTAAGCAACATAAAACTGGAAGTAGAAGAAACCATTGCGCATATTCACTCAAGAATGAAGGAACT